>NC_053159.1:104065445-104245445 GCF_016835505.1 Polypterus senegalus | reverse complement strand
GCAAAATAATAAAGCAATGCAATTACTAAACAATGCTGGGCCACAAAGACAACACCAGCAGGCTCTAGGAAAAATAAGTGAATATGCCACAGATACCATTATAAATGCTGTCAAAGTGTAAACTAAAAACATCACACTGCTATCTAAAAAAAGTGCAGTAAATAGACTAGGCCACTCTTTACAACTGAATGACATACACATGAGAGCCACTGCTTCTTTTAGACATGCCCCAATAATCCACTTTCTAAATAAGCAGCAGACAGAGACCTTTAAATAGAAAGTCAATATCAACTTCCTTTTAACTACTATATACTGTAGTGCAAGGCAGACATATGGAGAATGCATCAACACATGTAAAGATTCAACTTACTACCAAGAGAATCTCACAAGCAATTAACCATTGGTCCTAGGGAAGGTAGAGTGCACATTTAAAATTGACTGCCACATGCTGATTTACACAATACAAGTCACTCTTGACAATAGAGTTTAAATTTCAACACTAACAAAGTATATCCTGTTTTCAGGAATTCAATAAAGCAGACTACTGCGATATTGCTTATAGTGACAATGTGTCTTCATGACACAAATGCTCTATTTATTATTTGATTTTATTGTATTGTATTGTATTGTATCTGCAACATTGCCCTACTGCTGCCCCGGCAAAACAGGTTTGTTGTTTGGCTGCTTTTCCATTCATACACTATGCAGCAGAAGGGACAGAGATAACAGCTACAGTTAATCATATCACAAAACACACTTTTGCCTACTTAACTCGCTCCCTAAAAGTACATGTACTTCAGTGCTCAGATAACTACACTGACCAATAAATCACACCAAGAGAGACAACCGTCCAGTATAAATCCTCATTCATCCTTTTCACACTGTCTCTATTACCAAAACATTAAGAACTGGTAATTAAAAACAGAAGCCTACGTAGCTTTCTTCTGTGCAAATCATTCAAAGTTTGTGCATCAGGTATGGGGGTAAACTTCATACTGGCTCTTTTTCCAAAACCCCATTAGTTTCTTCAGTACCTGAACTCACTGACTTTCTTAGTCATTCTTACACACTGCACAGATCTTTTGCGGCTCCATGCTTCATCCCTACGCTTGCACATATGTGCCACCCGCCTTGCCTTACTCTGCTCACCCTGAATCCTTAAGCATATCCAAGGCTTTTCTACAGCCACAAACCCAAGCTGATAGGTTTTAGCAGCAGTGACATCTGGTTGAAATACGCTTTAAGTACTTTGTCTGTGTGACCCCGTTAGCAGCTCCTGAGAGTGCGTTTTATGGCCAGCTTCTTCAAGTACCCTCAATCCACAACCTGAGAAGCATATCCCCATCAGGTCTGGAACCATTGTGCACTGTCCCAATGACCTTTAAATCAGTTAGTATTATTGTATGAAGTCAAATATTCAGTACGATACTACTTTTATAGAACTTAGTAAGGTAAAATATCTATTCAATTAAATAAAAATCTGTGTGATTTTAATAATGTCACTGTTAAATAAGGCAGATGTTGCTTCAGTGTTTATTGGGATTAAAAGTTCAACCTGGTTTTCACCAAAATATCACAGCCCTCCTCACAATTTCATGTGGCGCCTGTTGCAGACTCTTCCCTGGCATCGACCCTTTTAAAGTACCTGTCTATACCATACAAATAAGGATTTAAAAGGTGGTTGAACTTCTTGTATTTTGGATGGAAAATACAAGTTGCCCAGTCACAAATATAGTATTTGCTACACTGGTGAATATTATAATCAAATTATAAACAAATGCCTGCATGCATCACATAAACTGTTACAGACATGAAAACAAATAATTTGGTTTAATAAATTGCAATAATTATAAATGGTGTAAATCATAACAGTACAACATACAATATGTATGTATATTATGATCTCTGATTAGTGCAGTAATGAATTAAGAGCTCTGTCTTTACATGTTGTCTTCTTTCAGCTGCTCCCGTTAGGGGTTGCCACAGCGGATCATCTTCTTCCATATCTTTGTCCTCTGCATCTTGTTCTGTTACACCCATCAACTGCATGTCCTCTCTCACCACATCCATAAGACTTCGCTTAAGCCTTCCTCTTTTCCTCTTCACTGGCAGCTCTACCCTTAGAATCTCTCCTCTGCACATGTCTAAACCAATGCAATCTCGCCTCTCTGACTTTGTCTCCCAACCGTCCAACTTGAGCTGACCCTCTAATGTACTCATTTCTAATCCGATCCATCCTTGTCACTAGGGATGCACCGATATGGGAATTTTGGGCTGATGCCAATATCTGATAATGTCCATGTACTTATCTGCTGATGCCGATATACATATTTATAACATATGGAGAAAAATGAGACGATCTGTCTGGACAAGAATTACAGGCAAAGTGAACGTTTGTATAACAATTTTGCATACCACATTTAATCATTAAAAACAAATATCTGCCACATTTGGCTGGCTACCTGTTGGTTATATGGGAAACAGTTTTGCAGGTTGTTGCTTTAAATAACACTTTTCTCTTTCTTTATGATGGAACAAATACGACAAATTCAACAATAATCGAAAAAATAAACTGAAAAAATGATACAATACACAATGAAATAAGCAGTAATACTTTTGCAGATTATTTACAACCATTAAAATGGCTTCTGCTCAACCACATTTGGCTGGCTATCTGATCCTTCGTTTTACAGTCTACAGTATTAAATACTACATAATACTTTTTTCTTTCTTTTAGATGGAATAAATGTAACCAATCTATACTTTTACAAAACAGAAAAGTGTACAACGGTTAAGAAATAAATAACCTTTTATCTGGAGACTTATTCTTTTCTATTTTTTAAGCATGATGGGGAGGTTTTTTTTAATGAACAAGAGCATCTCTGCCTTGTCGCAGGAAATTCTGTTTCTCTTTTCGTCGATCACACTAGAAGCCAAACTAAAATCTCATGCTGTCCATGCTAGTACATGGGACTGACAGGAACTTGCATGCTACTTTGGCAATGGTAGGAAACCGACTCCAGTTGTTATTCCAGTATTTCAGTGGATTTTCATTCCTCGGGATTGGTGCATCAGAAAGAAATCCCTGCACCTGCCGAGTAGCATGCATACATATACAGTATTATATTCAGTGTCATCTTTCATATCTAAAAGATGAATCTGCATTTTGGCTTTAAACAGGGCTGTCAGATTATGATTAGAATCCTTACAATAAAAATAAGTATATGGCATTTGAATTGAATGCATGTCTGTATTGTATTTGCTGTTTATTTGAAACACTTAATAGTTTTGCTTTTCACTGTAGATCATGATCTTCGTACAAGTTGCTCATTATTGCTTAAGAGACTCGGGTGAAAACAGTGGCTTCCATGAATGTGATTGGCTCTCCCACAAAAAGCAACGCAAAGAGAAATAAGACACGCACTGCAGTGGCATTTTCTAACGACAATGTACAAGAGAAAAACAAACAAAATTGCCAGTGATTTCTCAAACAATGTAAATGCAGTCATTTTTTTTTTTTCCCCTAGAGGCCAGAGGACCTTATATCCCTGTGTCTACTTTTTATAGTAAATAAACTGAAGCATTGTGACCCTTTATGTGCTTTACAAATGAAATAAGTGTATTAAATGTTACTTTGTGGTGGTCTTAAGTATTTTGTGTATTATAATCAATTATTTAGTAGACAGCATTTTTCAAAGTAATAAAAAAAAAACGTAAAATGAGTTTAAGTATTTATTTACAAAACTATTTAGTTAACACGCACCTAACAAAAATATGAAGCAAAGAAGCATAGGCTATAGTTGGCTTGGTCAATTGATGAAAACTGCCGATCTTTAAAATGGGTATGTTTAACACAGAAGATGCCGACTGTTTAATGACTAATAACAATATGGGTTAACAATTCAGAAACACGTATGGGCTGATCCTAAAAAGTTATGTGCAAAAACAGATCTGTAAAAATCTCACAATAGTGTCCAGCACGACTTAAGTAACATGAAGCCAAAGTTAGTGCGAGGTAAAACCAATAACCGTTCTTTTACTTAATAGCCTTTGCAACACTGCGTGTGTTGCCTCGTAATATTACATGAACATCCTCTTTGGGTATTTTCCATGTTTCAAACATTATTTTAAGCGCCACAGAGAGTGCAGCATCCATGTGTGATCCAGAGCATTCTTAAATGTGCAAGATTGCTTTCTGCAATTCAAACTTTTGGTCGATCCACTGAGCAGTTAAACTAAGCATACTAATAGCATTTGTATTAGATGTCCATGTATCAGTGGTAAAGCTTATGGCTGTGACATTTTCAGCAAGGAGTTTGTGCACATGACTTTCCACAATCTTATGTAACTCTGGAAGCACTATGTCAGAAAAATAACAGTGACTGGGTATCTGGTAACAGGGCTTGAGATGCTCGAAATCCCGTATCTTCAACAACAGAAAATGGCTGATCGTCCACAGCAATAAATTCCATCACCTTTGTAGTAATTGTTCGAGCTTTAGAGTTATCTTTACCAAATTTCTTTGATTTTTCAACTGCAATTTTTGATTTTGTGCACGGTGGCGCAGGATTCTCCTCTTTTGCTCTCTGAGGAATCTCTATATATAATCTTCATTTGGATCTTGAGCTTTGTTTGTCCGCGAATGAATTAGAAGAAGAAGCACTAGATGGCAGTAGAGAGACAGCTAAACATAGGCACTGCATTAAGAATCTCCTTCAGGCTTATACTACTGAAGACTTTAGTACGCCAGTCACACCTCAAAACACAGACATTCAAACTAAACAAATTGTTGTGCTTTAAATTAACTAAAGAGATCTTCATTTAGATCTTGATCTTTGTTTGTCCGCGAATTCCACACATGCGTAGACCACCTTCCAGTTTAGTACGTTGTTACTCACAGATGTCAACAATGTGCCGGAATAACGAAAGGGGTGGTGGACAGTGTTACGCTGGTTAGCTCCTGAGGCCTGGTTAGAGAATGAGATTGCCGAAGATAATAGGTACGTGCCTACGTAACATATGAAAGAAAGAAAGAAAGACAGTGGATAAAATGAATAACAACATAACAGCATGTTCCGGAAATTATTATTGTTATGTTGTAGCCGGTGAGTGCTGCGCGTCTCACAGTTGTATCGTGGCTTGCTCACATGTCAGTGAAGTGATCCCTATTTATGCTTTACAGAGCCTGGATACCTATGTGTCCCCCTTTTATAACCATTGCTCTGTGTATATAGCCTTACTCTTTGGTTTGCCACAAAGCAACCTGCGAGATTAGAGAAAGGTTGATAGGAAACAATAGCGTCGTGAAAACGAGATGGACTGTGAACGGACAGAAGCAGAAATGTTTCTACACCACCACATAATTACTATTCGGACAGTGATTCTGAGTAGGCCATTCCTATCGAATCAATTATGAAGGGTTTTCTTTTGTAGTTTTGTTTCCCTTATAAAAAATCATAATGCTGTGCGACGAAGGGCCCAGTTCACAACTGGCAGCCGCGTTTAAACAGGGAGCCCTTCACAGACAACTTTAACACGCGCAACATTGTTGGACGCACATGGCTAGTTCTGTATATTTGTCAGGATGGCGTGTCTTCAAGTGTGTAATTTAAGTTGGTGGTATTAAAATTTCGCACTTTGCTCTCTCCGCACAAAACATTAGTCAAACAAGTGTTGCAAATAGCATACTTTGTCGTTCTCACTCACTTTGAAAAACTTCCATACTGCAGACATTTTCGCACAGTAGCCCAGCGTCACCTAAACATCTGGCAAATCCAGAACACAGTGAATGCATCATCAATATCAGTTTGAATTATCGGTCAAATTTAGTCATTGGTCTGATGCCGATAAAATTATTTTAACCCATTATCTGCCGATACAGATATAAATCCAATATTATCGTGCATCCCTACTTGTCTCATCCAACGCAAATCTTACCATCTTTAACTATGATACCCTCCTGCACTGTCTCCTGCTTTCTGGTCAGTGCCAGCTGTCTGTCTTAAAGCTCTGTCTTTACATGTAAACTCAAATATTAGTAGAAATGGTTACAAAAACATGTTATCTGAGCTGTATGAGACTTGTTGAGAAATGAGGGCGGAGTGGTGGCTCTGAGGCTAGAGATCTGCAATGGCAATTGGAAGGTTGTTGGTTCGAATCCCATAAATGCCAAAAGGGACTCTGCTCTGTTGGGCCCTTGAGCAAGGCACTTAACCTGCAATTGCTGAGTGCTTGTACTCTGTATAGGAAACGTATATACGTCTATATGAGGCTGATCTTTAATCTTTAATTGAGAATTTAGTGAGAGATCAAAAATTGTATTTTGCGTCAAAATAACTGCAATATCAATTTAAGTCCATATCACCTAACACTAATTACAAGTTGTGTTTGCATTACTAAAAAGCTAGGAATAAGAGAGAATTGAATTCGCTGCATGTGTGGCCTGTTATTTGTTGGAATATTACTTTAGCAGAAGTGAAATGCTGGTAGCCCTGCAAGTTGATTAGCACATACAAGTAAAACTTAACCTTCCTTTGTACATGTGGCAATTAACCTGTATACCTTACATGCTCAATGCGCTGATTCATAGCAAGGTGAAACATTTGCCCAACTTGCAATATACCCTCTGCCCATTGTTAATAAAGGGTACGGTAAGACATTTGCATAGCTCTAGACTGTTACATACAGAACAGAGTGACTGATATACTACAAAGGACTTCAGATGTTAAAAAGTTCTTTTACTTCTTGTCCTCTTCTAATTCCACAAAACAGTCTTATAATTAACTGCTACAGATTTTTGACTTCTATTTCACTTGACAATAACAGACTTGGGAAGTCTTGTACCTAGGACTTGCATTATAAAGCTTTCCTCATACTAACACACATTTTGTCTTGAGCTGGTAATAGGTTGCTTGCATTACCAGTTATGGAACCAACAGTTTTCATAAAAACTTTTTAAATTCAAACTGTGTTCACAAATACCAACACAAAAAGACATTTCCCTTAAACACTGTGTATGCTTTATTGCTAGGATCTAGAATAGGCGCTGCTGTTTAACGCTCTATCCTCTACTTCTTTACTCCTCATTGCATTAAGAAAGTGCATGCTGTTATTTATGGTACCTATTTCTTTTATTACTCAATTGCCATTTGAAAAACTATTCAATGTCTAAAACCCAGATTTGTTTTAACCTTTTAGTTACAGTATGTGTTATGCACTTTTAGGCAACCTACATTTACAAAGGTAAAATTTAGTTTTCTTTGAGGCCAATTAACATAATACCAATATAAAAGAAATTAAGTCTTTTCTGTTGTACCACAGATTTACATTGCTATGCTGTTTCAGACATTAAACTGGCACACCTAGTTAGTCTATAAATTTCAAACATCCTTTAGTAACTAGTATTCTGGCTAATTGATATAATCAGATGAAAAAAATGTAACAATGAAAATAAAACTATATTTTAGTTTTTTTTAATTTGTGCAAAATTTCATGGAGCTTCTTAGGAGCATACTTGCTCTGTTTTTTTTTATTTGATTGAGTTTCACTTTAACATTTCTGCTTCCTAAATAAAAAAATAGAAAGTGAAACAGTTAAAATGCAGTATATTAAAAATATAAAAAAAACTTCAAAAATAAAATATGTATTCAAATTTTATTTTTTCATATTGTTGTAAGGGAGAATGTTGAGGCTGAGACAGAACATACTAGAGAATTGTGTACAACGGTCATCTTAACTTTCCCATTAATATTTAAGTAAGGTTCTAAAAAACTCGATGTTGTACCATGTTTTAATATTATTTAAAAGCAAACACTCCAGATAAACAACTTGCTTTAAAATTACATCACACAGGCTTAACCGAAGATACAAAGATAACCCCCTATGGTATATTGCCAGAGTCATAAGCAGCAGCTTGATACTGTATCTTGTTCTCTGTCATGAAACTGCCGTTTCTCAGTTTCAGACTGTTGCCTTGTCCACAGCTCACTGTTGGCTGGTATTATAAATCATTAAACATTTAGCAACAACAGTAAAGCATCAAAAGCTGTTCTCTTAACCCATGTCTATTTAACACCACTTGCAGGCAGAACTGGAAAGCTGTCAAGCTACACCTCATCAGCTTTCATCAGTGTTCACATAAATATCCACTGCTGAATAGCAGGACAAAAACAATATCTATTATTCACTAACTACGAGGTAGCTGTGCATAGGAACACAAAGAACAGCAAGCCAATTTGATACACATTAAAGTTGACTTATATACACTATATTGATCACTTTAACTAAAAAAAGTAAAATCCAAAATTACTTATAACATCCAAATGCAATGTAAAAAAAGCAAAATACTAAAATTCTTAATTTATAGAAATTCATAGAAAAATGTTGAGAAGTTAGATATTAATAAAATTACAATAAGCCAAGCAATATGAATTGTTGGACTTGCTACTTTATTAGTACATAATCTTTTTTCCAGTATGTGACAGGGTATTAGCTGGTGTTCCTCTATAAGATTTTTCCTTATGTTCTGTATTAAAGTGTTAAACATTTTTATAATTAAACTACAGACAAGTGTTTCCTGTTCATTTGTATTGACAAAATAAAATTGTGGGCTTACTGCCAAGTGACAATGAAAATACTAAAATACTAAAAAAAAAAAAAAAAAGGAGACAATAACTTTGAGTAATGTTAGCATTTACTCCCCCGGGTGGAACTGAAGAGTCACATAGTGTAGAGGAGGAACAATCTCCTCAGTCTGTCAGTGGAGCAGGACAGTGACAAAAGTCTTTCACTGAAGCTACTCCTCTGCCTGGAGATGACACTGTTCAGTGGATTGACAGGAGTTTGCTTAATGCCCGTCGCTCTGCCACAGATGTTAAACTGTCCGACTTTACTCCTACAATAGAGCCTGCCTTCTTAACAAGTTTGTCCAGGCGTGAGGCGTCTTTCATCTTTATGCTGCCACCCCAGCACACCACCGCGTAGAAGAGGGCATTTGCCACAACCGTCTGGTAGAACATCTGCAGCATCTTACTACAGATGTTGAAGGATGCCAACCTTCTCAGAAAGTATAGTCTGCTCTGACCTTTCTTACATAGAGCATCAGTATTGGCAGTCCAGTCCAATTTGTCATCCAGCTGCACTCCCAGATATTTATGGGTCTGCACCCTCTGCACACAGTCACCTCTGATGATCACAGGGTCCAAGAGGGGCCTGGGCCTCCTAAAATCCACCACCAGCTCCTTGGTTTTGCTGGTGTTAAGATGTAAGTGGTTTGAGTCGCACCATTTAGCAAAGTCTTTGATTAGCTTCCTGTACTCCTCCTCCTGCCCGCTCCTGATGCAGCCCACAATAGCAGGGTCATCAGCGAACTTTTGCACGGGATAGGACTCCGAGTCATATTGGAAGTCTGATGTATATAGATTGAACAGGACCGGAGAAAGTACAGTCCCCTGCGGCGCCCCTGTATTGCTGAACACAATGTCAGACCTGCAGTTCCCAAGACGCACATATTGAGGTCTGTCTGTAAGATAGTCCACAGTCCATGTCCATATTTTTTATATATTTATATATATATATATATATATATATATATATATATATATATATATATATATTTATATATATACACACACACACACACTATACTGTATAGTTCTGAATAATCTTTAATCATTAATTGAACTACAGTTGTTTCTGTTAAAATACAAATTTACACAAGCGTGTGCTTTTTTTTCAGCATAGCAGCTAAATATTCCTAACTCTTTCAAATTCTTCTTTAACTTTTTTATTCCAAATGAAAATAAGAGCTGCTGTACTAAACACAAGCTCCGTCACTGTCCAAACAAGCAGAGTTCATTTTATTAAAAGGACATCATAAAACGGTCTGAATTCATCAAAGTAGCTTTTCTCTCCCTCTGTCCGATTGTAAGGGATCACTCCTCAGATTCCTGTTTTTCAGTTTTTTATTCCACTTTCTTTAATGTAATAAAAGTTTATATTACACATGTCTCTCCCTCTCTGGTAACTTCTTCCTTGATGCTCTCAGTTTATATGAAATTATCAGCAAAAAGATGTGCTTGCTCAACTACTGTAACTCTTTGCATAAAGGAGCACTGCACCTAAATTACTGTAGTTTAGAAAAGCAAATGCTGATTTAAAAGACAAAAAAAAAACTTAATTGGCCAATTTACCAATCGCCAGTCAAGTCTCTTGTAGTAAGAATTGGCCATTTCATGTTGGCAGCCAATCCACTAAAGCATCATTACAATCATACAGCCCCTTGCTCAAATCGTAGCAAAGTTGATACTTTGGAAAACTATTCTGAGAATTTGTAAGGGAGTCTTGTTATTGGTCATTCCCCGCAATTGATATTCATATACAGGTACATCTCAATAAATTAGAATATCATAGAAAACTTAATTTATTTCAGTAATTCAAGTAAAAATGTGAAACTCATTAAATAGATTCATTACACACAGAGTGATATATATTTCAACAATTTATTTTCATTTTGTGGATTATGGCTTACAGGTAATGAAAACTCAAAATTCAGTATCAGAAAATTAGATTACACAAGACAAAAAAATTATTTTTAATACAAAAATGTTGGCCTTCTGAAAAGTCTGTCCATGTATGCACTCAATACTTGGTTGGGCTCCTTTTGCATTAATTACTACTTCAGTGTTGGGCCTGGTGTCTCATCTTCCTCTTGACAATATCCCATAGATTCTCTATTGAGTTTAGGTCAGGCTGGCCAATCAAGCACTGTGATACCATGATCATTAAACCAGGTATTGGTACGCGGACATTGGACTTGATAAAACACAGTGGACCAACACCACCAGATAACATGGCTCCCCAAAATCATCACTGACTGTGGAAACTTTGCACTGGACCTCAAGCAACTTAGATTCTGTGCCTTTCCATTCTTCCTCCAGACTCTGGGACCTTAATTTCCAAATTAAATGCAAAATTTACTTTCATCTGAAAAGAGAACTTTGGACCACTGAGCAACAGTCCAGTCCATTTTCTCTTTAGTCCAGGTAAGCCACTTCCGAAGTTGTCTCTGGTTCAGGAGTGGCTTGACACAAGGAACGTGACAGTTGTAGCCCGTGTCCCTGGTACGTCTGTGAGTGGTGGCTCTTGAAGCACTGACCCCAGCTGCAGTCCACTCCTTGGGAATCTCCCCCAAATTATTGAATGGGCTGTGCTTCACAATCCTCTCAAGCTGCGGTTATCCCTGTTGCTTGTGCACCTTTTTCTGCCACATGTTTTACTTCCACTCAACTTTCCATTAATATGCTTGAATACGACACTCTGAAGAGCCAGCTTCTTTAGCAGTGACCTTTTGTGGCTTTCCCTCCTTGTGGTGGGGTCAATCACTGTTTTCTAGACAACTGTGAAGTCAGCAGTCTTCCCCGTGATTGTGTGGCCTACTGAACCAGACTGAGAAACCATTTAAAGGCTCAGGACACCTTTGCATGTGTTTTGGGTTAATTAGCGGAGTAGAGTGTGACACCATGAGTCTACAATACTCAACTCTTTCACAATATTCTAATTTTATGAGCAAAATGAAAAGAAATGCTTCAAATATATCACTCTGTGTGTACTGAATCTATAAGTTTTACTTTTTGAATTGAATTACAGAAATAAATTATTTGATGATATTCTAATTTATTGAGATGCACTTGTAATGTGTAATCCGCAAAGGCAATCAGATGCAACAACTACAGTAACATGCCGTTCTACTATTATATAATGCAACATCGGCTTTACTCCAAGTTAACTTCCTTTAGTGTCTCGTGTTAAGCTGTTATGATCCCAAATAAAGTATTAACCCTGAATAATACCCTAGACAGTATTCTGCTGCTGTCTGCTGGATAAAACAACATTATGCAACAAAAAAGTCATTAATAAAGTTTTGCTACTCCATGGTAACTCAAACATTATTAAATGGGGCAGAGCCTGCAATCAAAGCACATAAATGCATGTAAAAGAAAAGAAGTAAAGACCGTTTTATAACAAACTATACTGAACCATTAGTTGAACCAAGCGACAGGGATGACAATGCAATTTGGTCAGATGTTGACAAGTATGGTGAAATTGATGCATAAAGTACTGTATGACCAAAAAGCTGTGATCTCTTGGTGCCTTCAATCATATAAAGCTGCAGCAAGGTGCAGGATCTACGTGGCAAAAAAGCAAAATAATTGCAATCAAGTGGAAGAACGATATTAGCCTTCTAAGCACTGTTCAGAGTGCAGCATCTATTAATACTCATGTTAAGGAAATGTGGAAGTTACTAAGGTTTGTGCTGGGATTACCTACAATAATGCATGGGACAGGTCAATCCTGTGGATCAGACACTAACATTCTACCCTCATGTCCAAGTAACAGAATGATGGAGTGTGGGGTAAAAAAAAACAAAAATAAAAAAAAACTATGCATCTACTGCCCTGATTGCAATGAGAACACATCACACATGTAGGACATGTACTAAATCGCTACAGTAATGTACAGCAGACACACCTTTCCTACTGTATTTTGAACATTTTGGTATATGTGTTACATGTAATAACATTTATTTTTTTGGCTCATTTTTCCAGGTGTAAACTTAATGTTAAGGAGTATCAAACGTGTGCCTGGAATTTGTTTTCCTGGCGCTGCTGATATAAGTGATACCACCCAGGGTTGAGAGGGGGTGCTTTCTCTAACAGTATCTTTCTTTTGCATCCATTTTCCAACCCACTAAATCTGAACACAGGGTCACGGGGGCCTGCTGGAGCCAATCCCAGCCAACACAGGGCACAAGGCAGGAACCAATCCCAGGCAGGGTGCCAACCCACCGCAGGACACACACAAACACACCCACACACTAGGGCCAATTTAGAATCGCCAATCCACCTAACCTGCATGTCTTTCTTTTGCAGTTTCAAGAAAATACCAACGTGAGAAGGAGCCTAGCCCCAGCAGGCCCCACCCATTTTGTTCATACACTATAAATGTGCGCAGTGCCAGAAAGGTGGCATCTCATTTTGCCCAGACCCTCAATGAGGACACAGCTCCTGCTGACAATCATTACCAGGCTGACAAGAGCCAACTTTGTTTTGTGCTGTGGCCATTATTCTGCAAAATGCTGCATTGCCAATTAAAGTGGGTTGCCCAACTGGTGCCCCAATAAATTTTTCTGGCTTTCAGTGGTGTGCCCAACAGGTCACAGGAGTTCAAGACGAGAAAGCAAAATGAACAATGTCAAATATTGGGCACTATCAACCACAAGAGTTACATAATTCAAATTATGTTGTAAAAATTAAATAGTTCAAGCCATGATTCAAACAGTTTTTGAAATGTTTCAAATTCCTAACAATTTAATTGAGTTAATACTGCACACGCTTCTTTTTATATAAAAAAAAAAAATCCAGCTTGTCGTGAATATTTAGAAATATAGCCGAGGACAAACAATGGAAATTGGCTTGGCAGATTATACTGTGAACAAGTCATATGTTTGCTAACTAGTGATGGCCTTCAGCGACTCAAAAGTGGCTGAGAAGCAAGGAAGTGGAGTCAGTAGCTCAATCCTTTGACTCCGACTCCTTAGTTTCCGGTACTTCCGAAACCTCTGTATTTAATATGCTAATTTACTTTCCATGTTGACTGAAGGAAGGCAACATACACATCATTTAAAACCACAGAACTAATGTCTAGGAAGCTAACTCTCTACCGTATTGGCCAGTTTAAACAAAAGACAAGAATCCCTGAACACATATCAGGCCATAGCACACACCTATACCTACATCATTACACTTGTTTACGCTCAAATTAATTTGTTAAACACATATTTTCAATAAAATGAACACTTTTTGTAATGTACCATAATCCAGATTACAATATGTGAATGTCAGGTTGTATAATAGCTAAGCTGAACTTCACACAAGTAGTAACACAACTATGCACTTGGCTTTATTCTCACATCACAGAAGTACTTAATTATGACTACTGTTTGTGAAATGGGACATTTGAACTTGCAGTATTTTTTTTCTTTACAATTTAAATTTATTAGTAGTCGGTACATTTTTGCCGAGTCCAACCCCGACTCCAGGTACCCAAAATTGTCTCTGACTCCGAGACTCCAACTACACAGCCTTGCTGAGAAACACTGCTTCAGGTGTACAGTATGTGTCTATGCGTAACTCTGTGCCCTGGACTACTAGCTACTGTCCAGGGCTACTGTCCCCATAACTTAGTGCAGGAAGAAGCTGGTAAGAAAACGTATGTACGCAGTTTATTCCAGATATGAAGTGGACGAAAAAAGCAAAATTAGATTACTAAAATTTTCTTTTCAGTGACTGAAAACAGAAAACGATTAATCAAAACCAGAATACCAAAATAATTATCTAACTATAAATTTGGCAAACTATATATTTGACATCTACTTTGTGCAGAGTAAAAGTATTTTTTTTCCAACAATGTTCACAAACTGGTTATTTCACTTTTTATTGACTATATCACAATTCTAGTGGATCACAAGTTTACAGACTTCAATAACTGTGCCTTTATGCAGCTTGGAAAATTCTGGAAAATGATGTCAAGCCTTTGGGCAATTAAACAATTAACCTCCGATAGTCAATTAGGCTAATTGGAGTTAATACGTGGATGGATGTATGTTAAGGCCTACCATCAAACTTGCTGCCTCTTTTCTGGATATAAGGGGAAAATCAAAAGAAATCAGCCAAGACCTCAGAAAAAAATCGTGGACCTCAACAAATCTGCTTCATCCTTGGGAACAACTTCCAAACACCTGAAGGTTCCATGTCCATCTGTACAAAAAAATAATATGCAAGTATAAAACACCATGGGACCACACAGCTGTCATACCGCTCAGGAAGGAGACGCATTCTGTCTTCTAGAGAATGATGCACTTTGGCATATGTGGAAATCAATCCCAAAAAAAACAATAAAGGACATTGTGAAGGTACTGGTGGAAACAGGTAGACAAATATCTGTATCCACAGTAAACAAGTCTTATATAAACAAAACCTGGAAAGCTGCTCAGCAAGAAGAAGCCACTGTTCCAAATCCACCATAAAAAATCCAGGCTGAAGTCTGCACTGGTACATGAGGACAAAGATCTTTCCTTCTGGAGAAAAGCCCTCTGCTCTGATGAATCCAAAACTCGAACTGTTGGGTCGTAATGACCATAGTTATGTCTGGAGGGAAAAGGGTGAGGCTTTTAAGCCAAAAATCACCATCCTAAACATTAAGCATGAGGGTAGGAGCATCATATTGTGAAGGGGTACTTTGCTGCAGGTGGGACTGGTGCACTTCACAAAACGAATGACATCATAAGGAAGGAAAATATCGTGGATAAACTGCAGCAACATCTCAAGTAGCAAATGGGACTTCCAAATTGACAATGACCCCAAGCATACCTCCAAACTTGTGGCAAAGTGGCTTAAGGACAATAATATCAAGGTACTGAAGTATCCATCACAAAGCCCTGACCTCAATCCAAATGAAAATTTGTGGGCAGAACTGAAAAAGCTTGTGCAAGCAAGGAGGCCTGCGAACCTGTCCCAGTTATACCAGCTCTGTCTGTATGGAAAGTATTTTCTACAAAAAGGAAAATTATAAAAAGAAAAAGCAATCTATCTTTTGTAATTTCATTTTAAAATCTACACGCTGAAAAGATTATAAATAAAATGACACGATTTGCAATTTCAAAGTCTATGCACAACAATGCTGCAAAAATTAAAAATAAAACAAGCATTTGCAACTTAATTTTTAGCCTGAAAAACAATGAAGCAGCAAAAATGGAAACTAAAACGCAAATAAGCACCGCTGCCATCTGCTGCTCATTGAATTTTCATTTTCCAGTTCTCAACATGTAAATTGTAATACGTCAGTGGACAGGCTTTGAACATTGACTTCCCACAATTCCTTGTTCTTCAGCTGTAGCCACTTTCATTGATGCAATACTTTTCACTTTAAGTACGATTAATTCACAAGATTTTGATCTTTTCTCCTCCTTACTACATGCTTCACAGGAAAACTCTCAAAATCTGAAGACCATACTAACTGTAGTTTTGAAGTGATTAATGTGCTATTACAATACGACACAAATCAGCCTTTATAATGTCATAATTTACCCCACTACAGTTTCAGCACATCCTCCTCCATCCCACTGCCCTGTAGCTAATTGACGACTCGATCGGACTCTGTTATAACTTTTTAAAATAAGGTGCTACGGCAGCGATTATTTTATTCACTATGGAGACCTCCTTAATCCATAACTTTCATTTAATTCATGCTTCTTTCATCATTTATAAGATTTTAATACACCTCATTGAGAAATACAGGTCATATTTGTTAGTAATAGATCTATCAATTAATGAATAAGCAAAATACTCCATGTGTATTATTGCAGAATCAGACTTTGATTTATCGAACTCTGATTCTGTTGCAAATGATCTGGAGATTGAAAACGAAAGTCAGGTGCCTGCATCAGCTGATCAGCCCCCAGCTGCTTGTGATGCTGATGTGCCTAAAGCAACAATCAGCAGGGAGGACCACACAGACAATTTTCAAATTCCAAATTTGATGTTAACAGCCTGGAAATTGAAGACAAAAGACAGGTTCCTGCATCAGCTGATCAGCCCTTAGCTGACTGTAGTGCTGAAAACGCTCGAGTAGCCGACGTGCCTACAGCAACGTTAACCTTGGGAGGGCTACACAGACACAAATTTGTGAGAGCCAAGCTGACAACTGGACTTCATCAAATGGCACGCTACCAGAGACTACGGATTACCCACCACTCGACTACTTCAAGATGTTTTTTCCAGAAATAACCTTTCAGCTTATTAGTAAGGAGACAAACAAGTACGTATTAAGTATGTGAATTTACATGCTGTAGGGGCTCATAGAACATGAAACAGTCACATTTGTCATAAATAAGTATTTTCTGTTCATTCATGTGTGAAACCGTTGCTTTGTGTACTTTTAAACTTATTTTGGAAAAATATTCAGAACTGGGAGAAAAAGGGAAAAAAATCTAGCCCTAAAAGAGTTAAGAAATGTGATTAATAAGTACAAATTGAAGTGTTTGTCGCACAAAATCTGTTAAAAAAAAAAAAAAAAAAACAGTTTTATATTTACATAAACGGAAAGCAAAATGAAATGATTGGACTTAAAATATACTTTTCAAGAACAGTGTAGATTGTTCTGGGCTTTGAAGAAATGTGCATTACATTGAAACTGTGACACTAAACACAAAAACAAACACACTCAGCGATTGTGAAGGGTAAGGTTTTTAACATCTACAATATAATAAAAAACTAAGGTCCGTGTGTCCAGTCCCACAGAGCAATCTGATTGGTCAGTGAAGCTCTCAAACCACAAACAAAGAAGGGCAAGTGTGAGACACATGAGGAGTAAAGGAGTAGATGGCGTGCTGAGTCTCGCTGTCAAAGATGGGAAGTATAAAAACCGACAAGAGGCAAGCAAGGCACCCCAAAAAATAATGAAGAGTCTGGGAAGTGGGCTATAAGAGATCATGCCCAAGAAAATGAGAGCCGATGAAGAGCGGTTTATACACACACACACACACACACACACACACACACAAAGACTGAGGAGATGAGGTGAAGGTGCACATAGGGGAAGAGGTAGTAAATATGTAAATTGTTCTTCTACAGGTACCATAGCTAGTAGAATATATTTTAAGAAACAAGTTTCAGTTCTGTTACTTTTCTTGGACAAGTTACTGGACATGACTTGACTTATGCACCTTGGATTCAGGACAACATACACTAACAGAAATAATTCAAGCTTTACAAAAAAAGCAGGTAAACTTCAGGCATTTGTTTATTCTCCTCTTTTGCCCTTTTTATTTTTTAATTTAACTTTGCTGTGTTAAAAAAAATCAAATTTTTAAAAAGGAAATAAGGGTGTCTTAATGTTTAATAAATCATTCAAAAAGATGGAGGTATATATCTATTTCTTATTGACAAGTCGCATGGCACTGGGAGTTTGTGGAGCGATTTGTGTGGGTTTTCAAAGCAACTATCCTTCCTGATTTACTGAACTTTAGTTCTACATGTAATGGATGACTGTCATCAGTTGAGAAGATTTCCAGTTTCGTTAACATTGCCCTCTGCCATACACTAGTCAAATCATCTCCATCAGCCCCAATAACTTTAGCTGCATACTTTGTAATCTGCTGGAGTTTTGGTTTGTCAGACTATTAAACCAGGCAATGAAACTGAAAGTGGTCACAGACTGGATCAGACTGCGATAAAAGGACAACATGAGGTCCTTGTCTACTTTAAATAGTTTTGAGTTTATGGAGGAGAAATAAGCGCTGGTTGCATTTTGAGAATATTTTTTTTGTATTTGTATTTCAGTTAAGATTATCTAGGTAAGTTCCTAAGTATTTATATTCAGTCACTATTTGTACCTCCTCTCCCAGAACTAAAATAAGTGAACATACAGATTTGTCTCTTAAAATCAAATATTTATTTGGGGTTAATCTGAAATTAACAACAACACAAACCATTGCAAACACTTCAGTTGTGACATACATATTAAAAATCACATATACACACCAGTGTATGGTGTACAGTAACTGCCACCACCTAGTATCAAACCCATCCCATAAAAGCCTCCAACCAAAGAGTGGCAGACAAAACTCAGTAAAGTAAAGAACACAGCCACACTACAGGCTAAATGGCAATAGGGACAGGGCACAACATTAAATGACCCAACATTCACTGTGTAATATTTACTGCCCAGCAAAAACTAACTACCAGGGACTGGTTAATATTAGGATAAAGGGAAAACAGAACACACTGAAGACGAGTGCAGGATACAGAGCCATTCACCTGCATGGGATATTAACAGTTCTGCAACTGAATCTCAAATTCTGAAGCATCCAAGACCTAATACAGAAATCTCAGCAAAATTCAAACTGACATGGCATCAGACGGTTATTGACTGAAGTTAAATGACACCAGGATGAGTAATGCTAATGTTCTGACTACTCTGCAAGATGCTGACTTTCTAACTACACTTCCAAAACATGTTTCATACATTTTGGATTGAGCATATCAGTGAAAGCAGTCACACTAAGAGATCTCTATATCATTCATCACAAGAAGCACTCTGACTAAAGGGTTTTTTAGCTGTGATGTTCACAGAGCACAAGCACAACTTCCAAAACAATTACAGTATACACACACCCATACACCCCTTTATTTGGATTAAGTCCATCCTCTCATGTGTTATGCGACTTTCCTATGGGGAATCCAGTTTCTGATTAGAGTGTGAAGTCGAGCGCTTTTGTTAACTAGCAACTCTAAACAAGCTCAAGTTGAGTAGGTGCCCGACGTTTGCTCAGGAGCTTTCCTCTTGCACTCAACGATTAACCTCGACAAACAGAACTGGAAAACATGCGCAGGTATTGACATGGGCCGGAGCTTGCATTCAGAAAACTGAGTAAAGATATTAGATTCACCCTGAGAATACCTGTGACAATATTTCTTTTTCCTCGACCTTCTGTAAAACACGTTCTTTCCAATCATGGGCAAATAAGATGTTATCAGTCTTTACATGCAGCAAAACAAAAAATACAACTCTGGAAAAAGTATTTTAGCAACTTAACTATCAAACTGCAATCAACTCTCTCTTAGGGCAAAGGAACTTAATACATCTGATTCAAAAGGAAAAGTGGCCAAGTGTGCCCTCCGACAGGTTGCACACAAGGTCAAAGGTGCTAAACCGTTGAGATCGTGTCCTTGATAGAACGGATCAAAAAAGAAATGAAAAGCGCGAATTGAAAAGTAGCCGAAATCCCCGACCTCGGGCTCTAAGGTAACTAAACTTGCACCATAATTAACTTGCTTAAATGCTTGTGAAAAATAAAACACGCAAACCAATTCGCGCTGGAAAGGTACTGTCGTATCGGACGCATACATAAATGTGCTGGTGTTCACCTTACAGGCGAAGGACAAAGGTAACGACAAGAGTTTCTGGATAGAAAAGTTTAGTGTTCGCTTTGCAAGTTTAAACCCACCAAACTTGGAACATTCAACTACTTTTTAAGAACAGGACGGAGGAAAACGTCAGGAGCCGAACACCGCTGGCCATTCTTTCGATGAAGTCCCACGAAAGGCTGCATTCGTGAAAGGCGGCGAGGCTCGGGTTCTCACAGGAAGTCTGGGAATGAACCTGGCCCTTATTTGGTCTATGATGAGCCACTGAAAAGGAAAGGGCACCAAAAAAAAAAACCACCAACCAGAGGTAAGATATTCTCAGACTTCCAATAAATCGCGATTACAAAAACAGTGCTTAGTAAGTTTAAAGAAGTTGTTTGCCACTGTTTTTACATTCTGCTATTGAAACGTGCACAGCAACGCGACCGTGAGCTAAGCGCCAGAGGCCTACAAAATAAACAGACCAAAGCGTGGGGTGGACACCGGTGGGCACCTCGACCTTGGGGGCTCACTGCAAGGGGTCACCGTTAACTGAAACACGCCACTTCGAACTCAGCGAAGGGCACATGGGTCGCGAGAGTGGCGTGGATCCTGCGCCGTATTGTGCTCCGCCTCCTCAGCGCGACCCGACAGACAGCGAGAGCGAGCGACACAGATAAAGAAAGCAAGTAAGCAAGCAGGCCTGGGCAGGGAGTGAGGAAGCCGCCGGAGTCGCCGCCGCTGCCACTCGCACATTGGGGCCTCAGCCAGCACTGGTAACGGGACGGGGCACCTGCGCCACCATGTTCAATGTCAAGGCGCACAGTTGGTCTTTCGCTTTCACAGGCACTGCCGGGAATACACGGCAGCAGGTATGAGAGACAAGCGCACACTTACTCCATCCCGCTACTGCTACTAAGCGACTCTCAAAGCAGATTATACTCACGGGTTTAGTCTGCAGCGTGAAGATAAGTGTCGCCCGCTCCTCCCCACGTGCTGCCTCACGGAACAGACACAACAGCTGATCAAACCTCGCGAGCACACTCGCTCCGCCCATTCCGGATCATCACGCCTCGCGAGACTCTGCTCTTCGTCAATATGGCGGAAAAAAGAAAGGATGTGACGACGTTATGGCGGGATTTCCGATTTAGCTAAAGTTAGTAGTAATAAAAAGAAAGACAAAAGAACGCACTAATTAATTATCAGCGCTGAACAGTTTTAGTAGATCAGAGAGACGTGAATGTTTTTATTGATCACTGAGCAGTAATTTTGGTGACTGCTGGGTCATGGTGTGTATGAGTTTTACTTAAAAATTCCAGCTCATGCTGAGGGAAATGCATTGCCAATCATTTTGCCAAACAGTCTCTGAGCAGTAAGGTCATTGATTTTGCCATGTCTTTACCAACAAGGGAGGCAAAATCTGTAACTGAAAAAAATCCATTCAGAATATTTAGTGTATTACTGGAATGGAGGAGGGGGTACTTGTTAAACATCCATAAAGAGGTGGGAATAATAGAAAAGAAATAATACTGACGCAGATTAGAATTAGTCTGGATGGAATAAAACATTTAAAATGAAAAAGCTTCAGGCGTGTTATCACTGCAAACGTGCTAAGAAAAGTGAATAAGAAGATGAGATGAGACAGGCTATTGCAGAAACTGTAATGAGCCAGAGAATGGGCCGCATGCTTTATTTGACTGTTTGTCCTACAAGGTCTGTCGACAGGTTTCTTTGTAGAATGTTTTAAAAAGGACTTGCCATCACATGAATACATTCTTGTCTATTTGACCTTTGGGCTTTAAAATATATTAACCATATTACTTATTAAAGACGGGTAATAGAATAATGCTGTCTGTCTTATATATAAACGTCTATGCGTCTAAGTGTGTGTGTCTGTCGGCTTAGCCACTAATAACACAAGCAGGGCTAGCATGTCAGCAAAATGAAGAGAGACAAAGTCGCTAACATTGGCAAAACGGTATCCCTTTTACTTTTCCTCCCGCCGCTAATGCACAAGTGATGCGAGCACGTCGGCAAAATGAATCCTCCTAGGAGAGAGATGCCCAGAGTAGTTCCTTTCAATTACCTGACATCTCTACATTTCAGTTTTTGTTCTGACGATTTCAATGGTTTCTAGGACCCCATGCACGGGTTTACACAGCTAGTTCTATAATAAAGCGCTACTGTCTGTGTGTCTGTGTCTGTGTGTATCAAGTCCCTCCGAGCAATCTGATTGGTCAGCTTCACTTTGGTTGCTCAGTCAAATGCAACTGAGACAGGAAGCCCCAGACAGAGAGGTTGACATGCATGAGGAAACTGAAGAAAGGCATTGGAGAAATGTTGAGAGTCATCTTCAAATATGGGAACCACTCAAAGAATAAAAATGATATTTTCACAGTGGATTATGGGGGGGCTCCCATCTATCGTAGTCAAAATGTAGACAGGAGGCAAGCAAGGTGCCTCAAAATGACAGGCTCTGAGAACCGGGCTTTATGGGAACACACTGGACAGAGGGAGCATCAGTCAAGACAGGTTCAATACTGAAGAAATGATGAGGGTGCACATAAGGCAAGAGATACCAAAAATTTTAAAATTTTGTTTGTTACCTGTCTTTGATAGGTAACATAGCTTGTTGAAAAAATTAGATATTTCCTGCCGTGTGTGCCTTCAGCGCCTTTCCTGGGTATCCGTGTGTGTCTGAACCTCTCTTGACCGACGCTCTGTCTCTTGAGCGTGTTCCCATGAATCCTGCTTTTCAGATGCTGCCATTTAAAGTCATTTTGCTCGTCTTCTGTTTGTTTTTATACTTCATGCCTTTGAAGGTGACTCTCAGCATATCCTCTGTGCTTTTACTGTGTCACCAAAGCCATACTGACTAATCGCATTACTCAGAGGGGTCCGGCAGACCTTAACATTTTATTATATAGTAGATGAGTTTGTTTTTCTTCTGTATCTTGTTCACATTCCAGCTCACTAGTTGGCAGTAATGTACCTTATGTTGGGTTTGCCAGCTGCCATAAACACAGGAAGAAAGATAGGAAAGTTATAGCACACAAACAAAGGGCAAGGCACAGAGCCAGTAACTTTTGGTTTAAATTATTCAATTCAAAAACAACTTTATTAGCCTTGAAAAAGAATTAAAGACATTGGAAACCTAGAATCATAAGTTGCAGCAGTGGCAGGTGTCATGGTCTCTTGGGCACAAAGATCACTTCTAGATGTTTCACACCCAGGTTTTTCAATACTTGAACTGCTTTATTATAATACAAGTTTTAGTTTTTCTTTGATATATGAAATGGAGAATTCATCCAGCAAACTTATGAGCTACTTAGGCTGTGGTCCAAGAAGTTTGTTTCTTTTTGTCAGTTAGGGTCTAGCAGCTAGGATCCAAATACTGATCCTGCATTTGGTCAGGATTTCATTCTTTCTTAGATGATCGTGTTGTAATGATGTGTGCTCCACCAATTGTTATTCTGTTACATTGCCCAAATTTATAGAAACAACCCACACTTGTATAAATGCAATTCAGTTACGACTTAAATGGTAAGCTTTGGTATTTTTCAAGTCAAAGTATTTTCTTCACAATCATGATATATAGCAATTTTCCACATAATATTGTGTTCTAAAGTGCATCGTCTTTTTATACATTTAAAAAATTCATTATTTGTTTATTTGTTCTTGCTACTTGCAAGGGGACTAATGTTGGGTCAGTACTACAATTTTAAAGTTGGTGTCTATACCTGCTTTCAGACCTCAATGCCAGTACCAAAGCAAATAAGAGATTAGACCCTTTCCTGTCTCACTCACTCCAGCCTCCCCAATGTGCTACACCAGGGGTGCCCAATGCATCGATCACGATTGACCGGTAGATCGCAAAGGTAGTGCAGGTAGATCGCGTTTCATTCAAAAAAAAATTTTTTTTAAACGTTAGCCTATCATATATCCTCCCTATGGCATTTGCCATACAGGACGGCCAGTCTGAGATCTCTTTTCTTCTAACACACTGGTCATCCCGCACGCAGGATCAAACGCACAAGCTACTGCAAAACTCAGTTTGTGATCTAGTTAGCCTTCCAATTTATATCAACTAAAGAAGGGATTTAAAAAAAAAATTGTTTGGTGAGGGTATGGGCTGGATGTTGAATTGGAAGAGGATTTTTTTCTCACAATGTCACAATCGAAGTGCGTTTGTCTGATCTGTCAATCTATCATTGCTATTCCAAAGAAGGAAAATGTGGAGAGGCACTTTCGAACTGTTCATAAAAACTACGAAACTGACTTCCTTCTGAAAAGTAATCTGAGAAAGAGAAAGGAGAGGGAACTAAAATCGAAGTTAATAAGACACCCATCATTTTTCACTCGGCTGAATTCAAAAGCTCCTTGACTGCATTATTCGGCTCTACTTATTTATGTGAGTCAGCCTTTTCCCACATGAAGATTATTAAATCCAAATACTGCAGTGACCATAAATGTATTGAATTGTTATTGTGCCATGAAGGTTATTCAGTTATGCAAGGTACGACAACATACATTTTATGTATAAAGTATACTCAGTATGTATATATACTGCTCAAAAGAATTAAAGGAACACTTTTTAATCAGAGTATAGCATAAAGTCAATGAAACTTATGGGATATTAATCTGGTCAGTTAAGTAGCAGAGGGGGTTGTTAATCAGTTTCAGCTGCTGTGGTGTTAATGAAATTAACAACAGATGCACTAGAGGGGCAACAATGAGATGACCCCCTAAACAGGAATGGTTTAACAGGTGGAGGCCACTGACATTTTTCCCTCCTCATCTTTTCTGACTGTTTCTTCACTAGTTTTGCATTTGGCTACAGTCAGTGTCACTACTGGTAGCATGAGGCGATACCTGGACCCTGCAGAGGTTGCACAGGTAGTCCAACTTCTCTAGGATGGCACATCAATACGTGTCATTGCCAGAAGGTTTGCTGTGTCTCCCTGCACAGTCTCAAGGGCATGGAGGAGATTCTAGGAGACAAGCAGTTACTCTAGGAGAGCTGGAGAGGGCCATAGAAGGTCCATAACCCATCAGCAGGACCAGTATCTGCTCCTTTGGGCAAGGAGGAACAGGATGAGCACTGCCTGAGCCCTACAAAATGACCTCCAGCAGGCCACTGGTGTGAATGTCTCTGACCAAACAACCAGAAAGACTTCATGAGGGTGACCCAAGGGCCCCATGTCCTCTAATGGGCCCTGAGCTCACTGCCCAGCAGCATGCAGCTCAATTGGCATTCGCCATAGAATACCAGAATTGGCAGATGCACCACTGGTGCCCTGTGCTTTTTACAGATGAGAGCAGGTTCACCCTGAGCACGTGACAGAAGTGAAAGGGTCTGGAGAAGCCATGGAGAACATTATGCTGCCTGTAACATCATTCAGCATGAGCAGTTTGGTGGTGGGTTAATGATTGTCTGGGGAGGCATATCCATGGAGGGTCACACAGACCGCTACAGGCTTGACAAAGGCACCTTGGCTGCCATTAGGTATCAAGATGAAATCCTTGGACCCATTGTCAGACCCTATGCTGGTACAGTGGCTCCTGGTGCACAACAATTCCTGGCCTCATGTGGTGAGAGTATGCAGGCAGTTCCTGGAGGATGAAGGAATTGATACCATTGACTGGCCACCACACTTTCCTGACCTAAATCCAATAGAACACCTCTGGGACATTATGTTTTGGTCCATCCAATGCCACCAGGTTGCACCTCAGACTGTCCAGGAGCTCAGTGATGCACTGGTCCAGATCTGAGAGGAGAGCCCCACAACACCATCTGTCATCTCATTAGAAGCATGCACCGATGTTGTCAGGCATGTATACAAGAACACAGGGGCCATACAAAGTGCTGCGTACAATTTTGAGTTGCTGCAATTAAATTTTGGCAAAATGGACTAGCCTGCCACATAATTTTTCACTCTGATTTTTGGGCGTCTTTGAATTCAGGGCTCTGTAGGTTGATCATTTTCATTTCCATCAAACGATGTGGCATCCTTTCGCTCCCAACACATTACCCAGTCTATATCAGTATAGATATCCAGGAGGATTTCTTTTTCCCATTGAGATCTGATGTGTTTTCAAAGTGTTCCTTTAATTTTTTGAGCAGTTTTATATATATATATATATATATAATTTTTAATGTAGGTAGATCATTTTGACCTGGTCATTTTAAAAGTAGCTTGCAAGCCGAAAATGTGTGGGCATCCCTGTGCTACACTAATGTGCCACCCTCCGCTTTATTACCAGCTGCGAAGCTTTGTGCCCAGTGAAGTCTCCCTCACATCGAACAACATGGCAAGGGGGTATATTTGTAGTACTGGAGTGTGGAAAAGTAAAGATTCTTTCCGGAACTGAAAATACAGATATTCTGGTGCCATACTGTTTTATAAACTGTTTTTTTTTGGTACTTTCCTAAAAGAGATTAATGAATACACAGATCCATGAGTGAATGACAAAGCCTAAAAAGTTACTGAATGTGTCCACTTTTAAACAGCAATTTGAGAACACATTCTTTCCGTGTTATGTGGGGTATAAAATCTGTACATTTTGATTTATATTTTAATTATATTTTGTTCAAGACAAACCAACAGATGAATTTAAACACAAGACACATCAAAGCATATCTTCTTCCCAGTTGTACCTCACTTATATAGCAGGTGTTCAAGCGGAAGAGGAAGACATGGCAATGCGTCAGGATATCAAATACTTTATAACCTGAGAAAGGATAGGCATCTGGGACAGTAAGATGCTAAATGGGTTTACAACCTGGGAAAGGAAGATATGCCAGTAGGTACTAAGCAACATTAAAAAAAAAGCTTTATTTTTGGGAAAACTGACAAGTGAATACATTCATCATATTGAAAGCCAGCCAATCAGAATATCTAACAATCACATCTTGCAAACACCCCCGGTAGAATTTTATAATAAATATGCCTCGTCTGAAGAACGACATAGGAGGGAGGAAGAAGAAGAGACGAAGATGTCAGGAGAAGAGAACAGAGCGACGTCGGAAGAGGGCGCTGGCAAAATGCGGCCGTTTCCATCTGATCATCAGAAAAGCATCTCATGAACAACTACGAGTGCTAGATCACAAGCCGCCTTGTCATCTTTACTTTTTTGTAAGCTTTTTCTAAAGACTATATATATATCCAGACTTTACTATCAGTCCTATTTTCTATTATTCTTTGTTTTACTGGTAATATTATTCCTGTAATAAATACCATGCTGCTTTTAACTTTCTATGCTTTGTCTTAATGTCTATAGAGTGTTTGAAATAATACGTTAAATTTCTTTGAGCACCTGGTGCAGCCGGAGGTTTGCCATACGCTCTGTGCTGCAAGGTTTATTAAGGCTGCGAGTGAGAGCGCCACCCAATAGTGGGGAACAGTATGTAAAGTAAGGCGTACTTGACCGATAAATGGCCTATAGTCAAGGATGCTGAGCCTTTGTATGTTTAAATGTATTACTGGAGACCAAAAGTAATATTTAGGTCTGAGATATCTGTAAAACAAGTGTATTCTTAGAACTATTTTTTTCTTGAGGTAAGACTACATTTCCTGTTTGCTTGTCTGCTCACAGCCTCCGTTGGGGTTGCCATAGATGCACCAACAACAAGCCCCCAGCATCAAGATATGGTCTGCATTCAATCTTACTTTTGCTACTACAATCCTGTTTTCTTTTCACCATTTTATGTTCTGCCATGGCTTGTAATAACAGACAGATAAATGCTCACATCATATGATTATTTTTTCCTAAATGGCATTTACTTTTCTGTGTTATTATTTTACAAAACCTACAGATCAAGATTCGTGCCAAGTGGTAGCACAGTAAAAAGAACACTTTCATTGTACTTTGTACAAATAACAATAAAACTAAAGTGCACTCATTACACTGCACTGTATTTTAATAAAAGCCTTAGATTTTTAAATGAGGAATGAGCCTCTTATATACATGAGTGTGAAATGGGGTGCCCAACTGTGGACTGGCACCCCACCCAGAGTTGGATTCTGCTTTATGTTTGAAGCTCCCAGAGTGTATTACTGCAATATGTTCTCACACACAACATGGCTCTCTTCTGGCTCCAGGGTCCTGACTCCAAGATGGCCTGGTCTCTGTTTGTGCAAGTTTTGTCTATTCTATCTACATATTCTGTCTTTTTTTTTTGAGGTACATCATTTTCATCACTCATCCCAAAGAAGACATTAATCAGAACCCGTATGCGTGTGTGTTGGAGTTTGTGTGAACGTGTCCAGCAGAAGCCCTGCTGAGTGAAGACAACATACCAGTGAGTGGATAACAAAGATGCCTTATTAGCCCCTCCATGTATATGTGTGGGTGTGTGAAAAGAAACCCCCCATGATGAAGACATATTCCATCCAAAGCTGTGACTAGTGCTGATGTTTGTTTAGCAGCTGACTTTATCCAAGGAAACTCAGAAAGGTTCATCATTAAACATTACACTTGAAAGAACAAATCTTAAGCAGTTCCAACGCATTCTGAAGAAGGTCTCCAAAGGACATCTACACATAGCTAGTCTAGACACAGTTGAAATGGTTTCTGCTAAGCTTCGTCTACATCTTTGGAGCAAGAACTATGGAACAGCATACATTTATGGCCAGGTTGGAGAAAAGGGAGAGTGGGTAGGCCAACGCAGTATGTTTTGTTCCCAGAGGGGCATATGGAGGAACAACACATTGCAGATAATGTGGAGGAGAGCCAAGCAGAGACCTGCAAGTCAGGACTAGTGTTATGCACTGCATTTTACAGGAGAGAGCATAGAGGTTTATAATGTGGATGCAGAAGGACAGTGCATTGGTCTGGTAGCAGCATTGTAGATGAGTTGGGGAGGTCGCATAGATGTCACCAGAAACCCTTCTAGGAGGAGTGCACAACAGTCAACATGGGGAGAACAAGAGCCAACACAAGAGGGAGGCCATGTGACACTGGTGATGACAAAGGGTCAGCGTTCATGGCCATTGAGAAGTGAAGAAATCTGGCGGTTAAAGGAAGGAATCATCTGAGCGAGTCTGAGGTTCCTCATTAGTAGGTGGCACTGCTGAGTTTAGACTTTGGAGAGTTTTCCCATGGACCACATTGGATTCATGCCCTTCTGTTCTCAGTTTTTTTCTCTCTTCTTTCTAAATACTTGGTCCAAATAGCTTTCTTGGTTAACAGCTATGGGTACTAATGCTGCAGATTAATTGCTTGATTGTATTATTTGCATCTCACTGCTAATTGGCTGCTGGTTAAAAAAAAAGTTATTGGAAAGAAAACTCGGAATTATAAGAAGCAAATCAAATGACACAGTTGTAACTGCCAAAAGCTTATTCTGAATTTCATTGAAAGGTAACATTTCACCATTAGTGTTTTGTGAGAATGAGAGACACTTGAGTGGAATTCCACCCTTCTGCGTCAACGTAACTGGGCCAGACTTTAGCGTCTACGCCTTGCCTCCAGTCACTTGTGTATTACATTGCTGCATTTAGCTGAACAGTAGAAGTTGCTGCTTGTAATACCAGCAACACGTTGGATGTCTGCTTCTACCACAGAGGTGGGTGGAATGTGGGGTGGAGGTACAACACAATTCCTAAGCAGAAACACGGTGCTCCAACATGGAGTCACATCAGTGCCACTTTCTGTGTTACCTTTCTCAGCTTTTTCTTTTCCAGCCACGTTGAACATTTCTGGGCTTTCACTCATTTTCCAAAGCACAGCTTGATTTCATCAGAGACGAAAATTAGGTGGCCTGCTATGAGCTGCTTTCTGCCTTTATTCTTTTGTTTCTGACTTGGCATACAAGCTTGAAAAGTGAAAGAAATATCTACTATATAATAAAACACATACGCATGGGAGGCAGCTAAAGGGCTCAAAAGACAGTAATTCCATGCTGGACCTACGGGTGGCAGAGGGCACTGATCCGTTCTCTTTTTCCTTTGCAGACCTACCACGGGAAATTCTGCCTGGGCCTGATGACCTCACTTCCGGTTCCTGTCCAGATGACATCATCTTCCATGTCCAGCTTTAAAACTGCCGTGTTTTTCTGTTAGCTCAGTTGTCTTTGACTCAAGTCTGTAAAGAGCTGTTTCTCAGATTTAGCTGCTTCTTCTTCCAAACCAATTTTCATGTATACAGAGTGGCAGCCCCAAACCTTTTTGTGATGACTTTTGCACCATTTCAAACTGTCCAGTCCTTCAGAGACATCTAATTGGTTCATTTGGCTTTGGTGACATGACAAAAGAGTAAATGCGAGTGGGAGAAGCACAAGTAAGACTAACGGCACACACTAACAGAACGGGATTCAAAGATGGAAAGTACAAAACCGGACAGGAGATGAGTAAGGCGCCTATAAAATAATGAGTCTGAAAAGCAGGCTTTACCGGAACACACTCAAAAAAAGGAGTGCCTGTGAAGGTGTTCAGACACAGATGAATACAGAGGAGAGGTGCTGAAATTACACGTATGACAAGAGATAAATTATAAATGATAAATTATTCTATTTCCTCCGTTTGACAGGTAGCATGGCTAGTATTCTGTAAAACAGTCAGGCAAAGTCACGAAAAAAGTTGGGGTCCTGCCTTGTGAATCCTGCAATTAAACAGTTGGGGGGGAAAAAAAAGTGAGCAGGCAGAAAAATGGAACAATTGTTCTTCCTCCATTATAGAATTGTTCTTGAGTATCCAAGTTCTTTCTAGGATGTCTGTGGATCAAATGATGCTGGGGTGTCTTGATAACTCTGGAAGCAGAAAGTAGGAGCTGGGAGGGATCAGGAGTGAAGTCACTTGTTGTAGGCTAGGGCTTTTGCTTGCCGAGGAATGGAGATGCTAATACAGAGGCACTGGAACCCCAGTCTCCTTCCCCCTTAAGGCACTCAGCAGACTTGTGTGTGTGTGTGAGACACAAACCAACCCTCCTGGCCCCTCTGGTCTGTCCCGAGGGAGTGAGCGCTCCTGTGAGGTCATGGATTTCAGGAGAGAGCCCCTTTACACCAGTGCAAATTAATTATATGTGGTTGGAAGTCCAAAAGCCACCGCGTGACATGCAAATTAACATTCTTGCGTGTGGCTATCTACTGGAGCAGTACCTGGTCAGTTTATATCCTAACAGTTAATTCAGTATTTCAAATGGTGGATGGCCCAATCAATGGCTAGGGCTTCTTCCTCCATGGAGCACACCAGTTTTTCTGTTCCAACGGATTCTGACTTTGAAATGACAGGTGACAGTCAGCACCATTGATAACCTCGCTCAATATGGCACTCGGGCTTCTAGGTGTGTTGGCCTGTAGACGGAAAGGTAAAAAAAGTTGGGGTGATCAGTATTGGTGAAGTAGTTGGAGCTTTCGTCAGGTTACCAAATGTCCATTCTGGGTTTTCATTCCTGCTTTCTTGTAAGATCCATAAATGGTGCCGCATGCTCATAAAATTGGCACAGCAATCCTCAATGGTAGCCTGCCAGCCAGAGACACGGGTTCACTTGCCTTTTAGTTTTGATATTGGTTATCTATAGCGCAACTTGACTTTGACCTAATAAATATTTACTCTCAATTAAATCAAAAAAATATTTTTGGGGTTAATAAGCCCACCTCATTTTGGGACCTGTAAGACAGCTGGTAGATGGCATATAGTAGATGTTCTTCCCAGGTGCTGGGATATATAATAAAGTCATTGAGGTGGGCTGTGCTATAAGTACAGTGGGGCTCAAGCAGTCTGGCCATCAGACTCTGGAAGAGTGGACTCTGTCCACTGGAGCTACGACTATCTGCTGGTATCCTTTGGTCAGATCTATTATACATAGGAAACAAGTCTTACTGTTAGACTCTCCTTAAGATACTCAACCCTTGGCATGAGGTAGGAATCGAAAATGTAACCAGTAGGAACTCAACTAAAGTCTAAATAAATCTATATCAGTAGTATATATGTATAAGAATCTAGGAAACTAGCGTTCCTTTCATTAAAGGAGAATGAATACTTTTGTGAAGTTTCTAGCATGAGAGACAGAGAAGCCACCGATACCCTTGCACAGGCGCAAATACACAGAGAGACAGAGAAGAACAAAAGGTGTGCATTGCGATAAAGACACATGCGACAACGCAGCTTTCGATAGTCAGGATTTAAACAGACCAGAATCATCGATGAGGGTCCTTTAAAAGAAACTAAGGAAAAAGAGGTTAGAAACTGAACAAACGGAGGATAGAAACTGATGTCTGGTGAGTGTGACGTTATTTAACAAAAATATACAGTTGAGCACTTCGAAGTAGGGCAGTAGTTAAAAGAATAAATGGCGCATCGCACAGTAAACTAAGTGAGGCTGGGTATGTGTGCTGTGGAAAGCAAAAAAAAAAAAAATAAAAAAGTTAAAAACACAAAACAGCCAGACAGTGGACAACGAAAAATATCTGTGCATAAAAGGAATGCCTATTCATGGTTTAATAGTTGAAATAAATTCCGTGAAGATTTTATATTTTACTGTAATTCTAAGTACTAGGTTGTTGTACCGTATTAGCCATTATGAATGTAGAGAAAAGCCAAGCAAAATGACACCTTTTCTTGGCTAACTAAAAAGATTACAATATGCAAGCTTTTGAGGCAACTCAGGCCCCTTCTTCAGGCAAGATGTAGTTAGCCAAGAAAAGGTGTCATTTTGCTTGGCTTTTCTCTACTGTAATTTTAAGAGATAGCTTTACTTTCTGTGTATACAGTCCGTTTCTTTTTCTGCCAATTTACGAGTGGCGAGCTGACAGAAGACGCTACTAGAGGACCTGTGGACAAACAGGACTGATTTTTGGAAGATATGCTTTTTCTTTGTTGAAACGGGGACCCCAATAAGTGGGCATGTTATAGTAATTTAAGCAAGGCTAGAGAAATGGAACACTAAAAGGGACTCTTATTTTGATCCTGCACTTTGGTTTTGAATTAACTGGATTTAATATTGAGAGAGAGAAAAAAAATAATACATTTGTTAGAAACATTGGTTGAAAAGTTTGGCTCAATTGACTCTTATATATATTAATTGAATGCTTTGTGTAAATAGTTATTGCGTAATATATTTATACATTGTATTTTTTCCTAGTAACAAATGTATTGGAAATTACAAGCCAGTTGTGTATTATTATTATTATTAAAGGGCTTGAAAGAGGGTAATTCCATGCCTGGCCAGGGAGTGGCAGTGTGCACTAAGCCTTTCTCTCTTTCTTCTGCAGACCACCTAAGGGAAATTCTGCCTGGGCCCGATGACATTCCTTCCAGTTCCGGGGAGGATGATGTCACTTCTGCCACCCAGCTTTAAAAATGCCATTTTGTTAGCCATACCTCAGTTCTGTTTTGGACTCAACTCTGTAAGGAGTTATTGATGACTTTTTTGCTCTTTTTCTCCACCCAATCTTCAAGTATACAGGGTGGCTACCCCAAACCTTTTTCTGGAACAAAAACGGGCCTGATGTTTAAAATGGCAGAGTCAGATAGTTGGTGTAGTGAATACTAACAGACCCCTGGGCCTGAATGGGCATATACAGGTACTTACTGAATCAATCACTGGCTGGTGGCTAGCTTGATGGCATCCACCCCCAAAGGCACCTGTGTCAATCACAATTACAGAGCTAGAGCCCACCATGCCAATCCACCACAGGGCAACTGCAGCTGTCACCTTGTTGGCGTGCTGGTGAATGTAAAGATGAAGTGCAGCTTGAAATGATACAAAGTGTAAAGCTAGGGAGATGGGTGGCTGTGCGCTGCACCAAGGAGACTAGAATGAGACCGGGGGAGCTATCCGTTATCGACTTCGGTACCAGTACTGAAGTCAAAATTTAAGAACCAATCCAACACAAGTTACCACATCCAATGAAGAAAAAAATCTCTACTATTTAAAAGGTCAGCTGAAAGAAAAAACAGAAGTTAGACATGACAATACTTCCATAACAAATTACGGAAAAATACAATTCACAACACAGTCTTTGTTTTCTTGTGAATTTTTTGATTTCTCAATAAATCCTTAAATATTTAAGGACCTTTGCTTTGTGTGCATGGCCCAGATGTTTTCACTTTTTTTCCCCTCTTAGTTATGTGTAGAGCTTTAAGCCTTTGCTCAACTTTCGGGCCTGTGACAGGATGCAAGCCTGCCCCTTGGGTTTGGGGCTTGAAGTGGTCTCTTGTGGTGCAGACCTATGGTGGAGGCTTGTCCCCCTTTTTGAAAATGACTGGCAACCTCCTTTACAAAAATATCTCTGGCTCTGTGATTATGAAATCCATACCAGAATGGTTCTCTCTTAATATTTTCAGAAAGCTGATGAAGTTTTAATGCCTCGTTCAATTCATAAAACTTTGTTTTGCTCAATGCCTTTCACAGTTCACATCATCACTGGGTATTCACTCACAAGGAGAAGATTAATTTGCTTTGCTATCTAAATTCATCCTTTTCTGTAATCAATGTTTTGTTTCCAAAGTTTTAGCCTTTCTGCGTTACATTAACTGACCATTCTCAGTTGGGAGTGTGGGGTTGTGTGAGCACCCTGTGATGAACTGGAGCACCTAATCTGGCTTACAGGGGCTCAGAAAATGATTTCAATGGGTCGAATTTAAGAATGAACTTCATTGTAACATTGACGGCTTAGAAGACCACATACTAAATTGGAGACATTTACTTCATTACAAGCAGTACAAAAAAAAAAATCTCAGGAGGGTTACACTCTTTGACCCATACAAGTATCTAATAAAATCTGAGGCTCTGGCAACCTCAAGAAATTCTCAGCTCTACAAAGACAATTCTTCATTTCATATTAACTACTACCAAGACAGCCAATCGACAATGAGTCGATGAATGAGTGAGTACTGAAGTTAGGGTGCTCCTTTTTTCTCAGTGTATTTGTCACCTTGTACCTACTTTGTCCCACAATGAGTAAGATTTGGAAATACTTAAACATGTAAAGAACCAACATGATAGGGGAGGAGAAGGTCAAAGACCATACCTGGAACTCTTCTGTCAAGAGAAACATCCGAACTGGGAAAAGATTTGCTTCAAGAGTTCAAACTGGATTGCACAAAAGCAGTATAAGCATCTTGACAAGATCCTGAGGATGGTGGGTTAGGAATTCTGAGAGATGAAGAGCTATAATGTCAGTGTTGCTCTCATAAAATGGACATTTTTAAATCATCCACACTACGAAGTCGCATGATACCTCCAAGAACTACAATTTAATTGTTTGAACATGGGATTCTGGGGAAGAATACCACCTCAGGCCAACCAGAGACATGTCTCTGATTTTGAAATCTTGCTAAAGCCTCACACAAGCACACAAATAACCAGGAAACTGGTTCAATGTACATTTTACTTCCAAAAAATGGAATACATACATTAGGGGAGAGAACACCTTGAACAATGATTTCTACAATGTTACCTCTATGGATAACAAACTGGATCAGAGCTGAACAGCAGTTTGGTGTTCTGCCGGCATATACCTATTGTAGAAGTAGCAGGATGGCATTTTGAATGTAACAGGCCCAAAGCGGGACCAGTCAATATATTATACACAGGATAGGTTTATAATACACAGCGATTTTTCCTTTATTTGTATTATAAATGATGTATAATGTAGTGGAAGGGAAAGAGAAAGTTAACAATACTAACACTTGAATAATTCAATTTGTATGTTATACATGTACAGCAACTAACTGCTTTACAAAAAAGCAAAATAATACAAGATATCATCACATGTATTTACAGTGTAGTAAATATACCTTTCTGTCAAATTTTACACAAAAAAATATTTACAAAGATGAACATACTGCATAAAAAAAACAAACAAAAAAAAAACAGTGTGGCCATCGCTCAGATCCGACTCCTTGTGGTAAAGTCTGTTTGCATAACCTCAAGTAAGACATGCCAAGTGAGTTCAGTAAAACTTGGGAGCAAAATGTTAGGCTGCAGTCAGGAATAGTGCAACACGAGACACAGCTTCACAGGCCTCTCAGTACGTGCCACTTGGTTGGCTAATCTACTCTTTCACAATATGGAGAAGACAAAAAGGAGGGAAAAAAGAACAAATGTTGTGGGTGAAATGGCCATGTCTCCTTCTTGGCGTTACACAACAATACTGCATTTAAAATTACAAAAATAAAATAGAGACTGATATGAAAAGGCTGCTGCTCACGCCAAACTACTGCATGTAGTGAGTCCAGCAAAAAAGTCCAAAAACCAGTGATGGCCAAGAGCTGTGGATTTACTAAAGTGCCTACTGCCCTATGAAAGACCCTGATGTTCCCTTCCGATGAACCCCCCACCCCCCACCCCCACCTCAAGCCGAGTTTCCAGGACACATTGATCTTAAGTCCACGGCTGAGACTTTGGTCCAGGTTCAAAAAACACACACAGGGCCAAGTGGTGTCCTGCTCCTTTAGCACAGCAATAAGACTCAAGCAGTGTGCTTGCAGTTTGCAAAGTTTGGGTCCAAACTGGTTATTCGTACTTACTTCTACCAGACTTTTACCGGCATTGCCATCCTACATGGCTTTTTTTCACCTTGGTGCCAAAATTCTTAAATAACACTGAGTCTAAGAAGTTTCAAACGATGCTCTCCATCTTCTAAGGAAGCTAGGTACCCTGATTTTAAAGATTTATTTATTTACTTCTGATTATTCAAGTTTATAGATAGATAGATAGATAGATAGATAGATAGATAGATAGATAGATGTATATAAAAATATTTAGCAGACCTCCTTTTTGTACAATTCAAGTAGGAATTTACTTCAAATACTTTAAAAATTCACAAGTCCGTTGAGTATCTGCTTTCCTTATAAAAAGCTTCATGAAATTCTCTCTCCAGTGGGTCACTTTTCAAATGACACTTGTGGAGGAACAATTCTTCATCTCAAACAGACACCTTGATGGGCAAACAGGAACAAATGCAAAACCCAAAGCCTTCCTCCAACATCATCCCTCAAAGATTGTGTTACACTACAAGCCGTGACTTCCTATATCCAGATCAAGACTCACGTCTGCCAAGTGCTCTGAGTTTGTTAACTGTAGCAAACATGAATTGGTTTGAACACTAGACATGTTTATTAAAAAATAAATAAATAAAAATATGCACTTAGTAATTTGTACCTTAAAAATTTGGACCTTTGGTGAATATTACACTCACAATCCTGACAAACTGTTCGACATCTTTTGACCAAATTAAAATGGGCAACAGTACAAGTAGGCCATCAGTTTGTCCATCACCTTCTCCCCCTCCTTTATACTATCTAATGACCACCCAGTTTGACCGAGTTACCACTGGTGTCTGACACCAGTGTTGAAGAAGATTATTCCAAATCCAGCGATTATTCAAAACTTTTCATTTATTCAGTAAGTGTAGCACGCTCAAAATGAGCATGATTACCAAGTCATTGCTTGAAATTATCAGCTATCTAAAATGAACAAAAATACAAAATCCTGGTGCCACTTAAATAAAGTGAAGGTTTTAAGGTAATTGGAGTTCAGTACATTCCCTGCAATAAAACTGCATGCTCCAGTGAGTGCTTGATGAAAAGCATGAAGAAAAGGTCTGACTTAAGGCTTTCGTGTCTCTCTCTGTTCATCCTGGACTAACTTTATGCAGTTGTTGAGTTTTTCATTTCAGAATCCAACACATGCAGCTCTTTAATAGTTAAGCATTCTGTCATAGGAGCACCCCTACCCAAAAAAAAGTTCAAGGAGCTACAAAGTCACAACTATTATTATTCTTATTCTGCCATCTAAGTTTTAGGCTTCCATTCGAGGAGAGTAGAACAATGGTGATCGTTTTCCAGAGATTACAAACAGGAGATGAAGAAGCTATTCGAACAGCCACTAGCAAAACTTCATTAACAAAAAGAAGTAAAAAATCACGTACTGTGACCTTCTAGTTCAACTGCTAAAACTGGTCCAGCAGTCATTGTGCCAAGATACACAATACTCAGAAAGGGCATCTGTAATGCTGTGAAGAATTTTGGCAAATTGATTTGCATATCAGGCTTGCATCATTTTCTTTCTGTGTTCTGTAAACAAACTGAAAACTTCCAGTCGACAAAATACAAGCATTTCTATTTACAAGATCAAGTAATAATCTAGTGTCAGTTCATTTTGAAAAATAAAATAAGATGCACAACGATATTTTAAAGGGGATCTGTTTTCTGACTAATACTAATAAGGCTGGAGATAACTGTTTTTGCCCACTTTAAAGCAGATCAGAAGCATCCACCGGTTACATCTTATGTGCCCAAAATGAGCAGCTTTGCAAGATGAAGAGATTGCTTTCCACTGCCGGCTTATAGTGACAGTGAGCCAATTCATACGATATTAATTGTTTATAACAGAGCATGCCAGGAGATAAAATAAGATAAATCCCAGAATCCACCTCCTCTTTTTTCCAACAAACTTTTTACAAAGTAAGCGGAAATAGTTACTTTTAAGTACATTTATTAAATTTTTTTTCTTTCATTGTGGACATAAACAATGTAAAAATATAGCTATAATGTCTGGAATATACTGCATTTATATATGACAAAACACCAAGGTGGAGTATAATAATGCCTGCTTTAGCAAAACACAATACAAATAAATTGGGTCCTGCTAGTCAGGATGATATCTTAAAAGAAGACAGCCTGGCAAACTTGAGGCAAAGGCCATGGATACAAGGCAGGCATGGTGTCTTGGCATTATTTAAAATGATGTTAGTGTTTTTAAACCAAGGTTATGAAAATAAAATATCAATTTGCTTTCTGCACACCAGACCAACATCCATTTGCTGTAAAGTGAATGGGTAAGATGGGGCATGAATAGACTGCATTACATCCCTTAAAATTGCAGATCATATATGCTTACATTAGTGTCTCATTTCAGTACCACATTAGCTACATGTTTACCAGGCCCATGGGGCTCCTTCCTTTTTCTTCTGTCTACAGCTACTGTGCAGCAAGTGACCGGAAAACATGATGCACCAGCTGTGCTACTTAAGGTTGATAAACAAGAAAATCCACTTAAGTGTGGATTTGAGAAAAGTGTGCAAATAATTCCCGGTAACACTTTTCAATACAAAAGGCAAACAAGAGAGATGGAGAGATAAACTACCACAAAACCTCTGTTTCTTTTACCCACCGAAAACACTTACACTTCAGGGTTTAGAGGCTGTTGTGTCCATAATTCTCCTACCAACTAAATCAACTGTCTTAGAATGTATCAGAAACAGTGACTGGCATTGTTTTATGATACATTTGCTATTAATTATTTAAAAAAAAATAAAATTAACTTCCGATAGTTCTTCTGTAATGTTGATCGTCAGGCAATGGGGCTGACTTCATAGAGGAAAAAAGATAAGTGCAGCATTCTTGCTGGTTCAGATTCCTTGCAAAGCAAAAGCACCACAGACTGCCATCACACAATCTTCTTCACACTTGGACGCTTGAAGCTTCCTGCACTTCTCTGCTTCTGCACCTGGCTTGCTGATCCGTGGCGTGTCCTCCCACTGTTAGAGTGCACCGTCGTCGGTGAAAGCTCTACATTTTCCTTGTCAATTCCTATTGCAGAGTGGGAAGAAATCAAACAACACAACAATCAACAAGACTCACAAATAAGAAGAAAAATACATTTATGTTCTATAGTGAACCAATTTTTAAAAATACCTAGCCTTTTCTTATATTTTAAAATTGGAGTATTGGGAGTCAGATCCAATTGTGTAAAAAAAAAAAAAACATTAAGATTTCCTTTCTATTTTCTACACAACACTAAATCTAAACTGAGTATGTGGCACTACTTTTTTTTTTTATCAAAGCGTTATACATTTCCAAGAGTCAAGGCCACCTGCATGTTGATATTATGTTCACAATATTAGTCAGCTCTCAGTTTTATGCACTATCTGGTGTGTGTGTGGTGTGCACACATGATATAAAAACACTGAGAAAATGAAAAGTGCAGATGATGACATGGAGATAAACCATGATGAAGCTAAATTAAGCACCACAAACCTGTTATCAGATTTTATAGCACATTATGAGTCACTTCTTCTAAGGATGTAATAATAACAGAACAATTGAGGACAACACTTTTGAGTGAGTAAAAGTAATTAGTAACTTTCACTGTTTCTTCTTGATGGACATTTATTCAAGTAGGTAATATGATGAGGTTGTAATCTGTAGCAATTTTAAATAAACTTTGAATTGTTTTTAATTATCACTATACCACTAACGAACACCGCTGCTGGTGCAATATTATGTCAAAGAATCTGTGATAAATTCTACTTTACTTTTGTTGTCAGAAGCATGCCTCAGAATGCAGAATGTGCATTTTCTTAAATCAGAACGTTTATTGCTTAAAAGTGGATGTATTTGGTAAGCTTCATGGCTTCTGTTTTCATGTTTGGACTTGGGCCCAATCACCCTCATTTTAGGCTAGGTATTTTTTAAAATTTACAAATGCCTCACGTTAGAACACAATTACATGATGTATGATGTAAACAAATATCATATATTGCGAAGAAATAACTCCGACTTGAAAAATACCAAAATAATCCTTTAATGTGAATAAGAGCTTTGTGTAACTAATCAGTGCCACCACTACAACCCGTAAACAAACAATAAATGAATTATTAACAAGATTCCATACAAGTGTACAAATCTAACACTTGATACCAGAAATATCCTTTTATAGTGAGACACCAAATTTAATTAAATGGTACATTTGTAAATGGAAAGAAAATTAATAGAGACAGAAGGAAAACAAAAGCAGTACCACCTACTAAATAAATGCAGAATTAGTTTTAGACAAGATATAACAGAGTAACTAAAGTAAAATGATGGAATGAGATTTTCATCCATATGGTATTTAAGAGAGATTTTTTTTTCTCTTACCTATTGTTTCATATTTTTCTAATTTAAGTATGTTAATTTAAGCAATGCATTTCCCATTGTGCACTTACATAATTTACACTGACCTTGGAACAAATGAAGTAAATATGTGAAAAGAAGCAAAATACAAAACAATTGCACAATCTCACACTGGTCTACATTATAGGTACCGTATACACTTGCATATAAGTCGGGACTTGAAACCCGAAAAATCGATCATAAAATCAGACCCCAACTTAGACCCCCATTCAAAAATACGACACTTAATTTTTTGTTTTAATTTTTTTTTACATCTTCTTGCTTCCTACAGTCTTACACCAATTTCTTAAGACACATCGAATTTTAATGCAGCAGCATAGTTACCAATTTCTTTTGCCAGTTCAACGACTTTTAATTTAAAACTAGCTTCTTATTTTCTTCTGATTGAACGCTCCATCGTGGATAAGGGATGCTCTCACAATAAAGGTGTATGAGGGTGTGAGATACAAAAAATACAAAACAGTGCAAACGTCGCTGTGGATATGGTCACGTAGGCACAATAAATAGAATAAAAAGGCAGTGTGCTTCATGGTTACTCTCTCAGGTGGGCGTTAAGATATAATCTCCTGAACCAATAGCGTGAGTTTTCCGCATTCGACTTATACAACCGATATTATTATTATAACCAGAAATTATACTGTAAACCGACTTATACGCGGGAGAACTTAAACATGAGTATATACTGTAAGTTGAGTTTAATTAAATTATTGTACAATATCCATCCATCATCCAACCTGCTATATCCTAACTACAGGGCCATGAGGGAGTCTGCTGGCGCCAATCCCAGCCAACACAGGGCACAAGGCAGTAAAAACAAACCCCAGGCAGGGAGCCAGCCCACCGCAGGGCGCACACACACCCCCACACACCAAGCACACACTAGGGACAATTTGGAATCGCCAATCCACCTAACCTGCATGTCTTTGGACTGTGGGAAGAAACCGGAGCAGCTGAAGGAAACCCATGCAGACATGGAGAGAACATGCAAACTCCACAGCAAGGGAGGACCCGGTAAACGAACCCGGGTCTCCTAACTGTGAGGCAGCAGCACCCCTTGTACAATATCCAAATAAAAAAAATCAGGAGGGTTCAAATATTAAAATACTGGAGGGTTTTCAGTTTCATTATGTTCACACCAGTCATTTATAATGCCAAAATAAATTCTGTCTATATATGAAACAAGATGATTTGATATAAAAATGAAAGAAATGTGGAAAATGAACAGAAAAATGTTTAAAGTCAAATACAACTGAAAAGCACCAGGGGGCAGTGAAGCAACATGCACTAAGTAATAAATGGTGGACGATAAAACTAAATATATTCTACTGTTTGAGATAATTATATATATATATATATATATATATATATATATATAAATAATACACTTCACTATTAATAGAAACCAAAATGTATATACGGTAGGCTAAAAAATATCAATTCAGTATTCTGTTATCATTTATGTGCATTGTCTTCCCAGGTGCAATCTTTTCTAATTCTCTAAATGCTATAGCTACCTCTCTTTTGACTATTTGAGTCCTCTGAAAACTTAAATAAAATAATGAAATTACTGCTTGTTTAAGCCTAATGTCTAATACAAATGTTGAAAAATGGAAATGTAATGTTTCATCACATAAACTACTACTTGAAGTTACAAGGTGGTCCGTGAAACACTTCTTAGTGTTTTTAAATGAATAAACTGGAGACCACATGCTGTTGCTAAAAATATGATGGGGGTGCAGACATGAAAGAAAAATCAGAAAACTGAAAGTGCAACTTTAACACAGCTGTTCATGAATTAGATAGTTTAAACTCCATGGAGATAATCTTAACAGGTAGAAGAAATGTTGGGAGCACAGGCCTGGCAAAAGTGAGTATTGTTTGGAATATGAAATGAGAATAGCATGTGCAAAACATTCTACAATAGACTGCTTCATTTTTTAAAACACCAAAATTATATGCAGTCATCATGTCTGACTTTACTTAAACATCTTTCAAATGATTTTCTTCTCAAAAATATGTTTTTGTTTGTTTCAAATGTTGAGTTTGAGGACAGTTCAAATAAGTTGTATTTTTGCCTTTGGGTGTGATATTAAAATAGGTCTTAGCTGTCTTTCAGAGGGTGATACTCCCTGAGCACCATACTGATCACTGAATTTACTTACTGCTATCTCTTAGAGCAGATGACCTTTATAAAAAAATATAGATCTGGATAACCTTTACTACATCTCGTTCCTTCTTTACAAATGTGCCCTAGTACAATACCTTCAGTTATAATTATGATCAGTCTACAATTACAGTGAGGGTGAAACTGGACTATTATTTTTGAAATTTAACAAATTCTACCATTGCTCACAAAAAATGTATATTTTCTCAACCACATTTATTTGAAACATTTATTGGAAAATTAAATCACAGTGTTGCCGACAGCAAAATCTTTCTTGCCATTAAATGTAAAATGTCAGCAACCCAGAAGAGACTGGACCATTAAAAACACTGAATTAAATCTGCACACTTTTACCTGAAATACTTTTTTGGAAATGTTTCAATTATTTCCATTATTTGTTATGTTAAAAAAACACATTTACTTAGAAAAATAGAATTTACCAAAAAATGATTTTGCACAAAAACAGTATTATTACATTTCTAGACTGTAATAAGGGTAACCAGATCGGATCACAATTTATTGACCCATTAAAATGATTTTGGCTGCCATGTGTGTCACTTTCTAAAAGGCAACTTAATGTTATTACCAACATTGAAGACAGCTGCATCGAGAGAACATGTCAGTTATCTGTAATAGAATTAGTTCAAGAACATCAGAATGGGACTGGCACATCATTGAAATGTGCAACAAAATTAGATTTTAGTTCACTTCATTGTTCAATGCCTGGAGCTCCTAAAATGCCAGCACCAAAAATGTTTGTGTGTAATCTTAAAATTTAAAAGTGGTACTTGAAGAAAGCAGTAACTGAATGCCAAACAAACAAGTTAAAAATCTGAAAACTTAAAAAAACAAAAAAAGCAAGTTTAAATATTATGACCCTATGTCCAATATTTCCTGAGACTCCCATATATTATCCCCAATTTAGGTCTTCTGACTCATTCATACAAAATCTTCACTGGTTCCGTATTATAAATTTGATTAATTTCTCATTCAAGTATTTTATGCAGATGTTAACTTTGCACGTTATTACATACAGTATCATTGCTGCTTGATTATCAATCACATCAGATTAATTCAAAATAGATGCGTAATCTGACCAATTAGGTGCCCTATGATTGCAAATCTTATGTCTGCAGTGAGCAGCCTAAAAAATAAGAGCTTGCTTTAGTGGTAGCCTTCAGACAGAAAACAACCAGCCTGGCATCTCTAGGTATGAGTAAACCTTTTTAAAATTTTGCTTTTGTTTATTATAGCATAGCTGCCCATGACAGTGTCTACAACAGACTGGTTTCAAGTTTGTTGCGTTTGGCTTGCATGTATAAAGCATCGTATATAGTATAGTAATAACAGTCTACATTGTTTTAGAGGCGGTATTGGACCTTGCTCTAATTCGAAGTGTTAAACATTTGATCATAGCTGACATGAGGAAAAGATAACAGATGTGCATTCTAGAGCAGGCATTATAACAGAAAAATAGAAAATATAAATATTCAAATTATGTTTATGAATCACTATAAGCCAATCCACTGATTTCCAGCACAAAGCTGACCCCACTCCTCCCCCACTCTCCCTCAATTAGCAACAACCCTCGCCATCCACCCTCTTCCTAGACTGGATTAACTAAATTTATTAATTTTCTTGGGATTGTATTTCATTGTAGCTGACGCACTTGATAAATAAACTTAATTAAAAAATTGCCAGCAGCCAGAGGGATACTTAAGTGACTGTGATGAACATTCCTAGGTTAACTTGCACAACTTACAATATTTGGATGATCTGAATAGGGGGTGAAGGGTGAACATTTGGACGTTTTTAAATGAAGATTGCTAAGATTTGTTGAGCACAGCTGCAATGGTCACAGTGCATAGAAATACTTTTTTTTCAAATAAGCAAGCTAAACAAAGGCTGGTTTATTACACCAGCATGTTGGATCTTGCAACAAAGAACTGTGGAATGCTTATATGGTGTCATATTAAAAGGTAGTCTTTTACAGCTATGCTTAAAATTGAATAAATCACAAATTGTTTACTAGTTTATTTTACATTGGTGGTGCAGTAATGCCTATAGCTCCAGACTCCTAGTCTGAAATGCAGGTTAGGCGCTTTGTGCTCAAATTCACCCTTGAATAGACTAAATGCTCCATAACTCTGAAAACACTCTACAGCATCAATTGCAATTGTTGATTCTTGAACTCAGTGTTTTCCCAAATTATATTCAGAAAGCCTTTACTATAAACTGTTATAAGAATTAGTGGTAACAATGCAAGTTTATGCGTCTAATGGTTTATGTCTACGAGCTGGGTGGTGGCCGAAGGCGGGGACCTTGGCGGTCTGATCCTCGGCTACAGAAACTGGCTCATGGGGATTCCCTCGTTTTGCTGGGAGACTTCAATGCTCACGTGGGCAATGACAGTGAGACCTGGAAGGGTGTGATTGGGAGGAATGGCCCCCCCGATCTGAACCCGAGCGGTGTTTTGTTATTGGACTTCTGTGCTCGTCATGGATTGTCCATAACGAACACCATGTTCAAGCATAAGGGTGTTCATATGTGCACTTGGCCCCAGGACACCCTAGGCCTCAGGTCGATGATCGACTTTGTGGTCGTGGTCGCCGGACTTGCGCCATATGTCTCGGACACTCGGGTGAAGAGAGGGGCAGAGCTGTCAACTGATCACCACCTGGTGGTGAGTTGGCTTCATGGTGGGGAAGATGCGGTCAGACCTGGTAGGCCCAAACGTGTTGTGAGGGTCGGCTGGGAGCAGCTGGCAGAGTCCCCTGTCAAAAGTAGCTTCAACTCCCACCTCCGCAGAACTTCAACCACGCCCCGAGGGAGGTGGGGACATTGAGTCCAATGGGCCATGTTCCGTGCTCTATTGTTGAGGCGGCTGACCGGAGCTGTGGCCGCAAGGTGGTCGGTGCCTGTCGGGCGGCAATCCCCAACCCGCTGGTGGACACCGCGTGAGGGATGCCGTCAAGCTGAAGAAGGAGTCCTATAGGACTTTTTGTCCTGTGGGTCTCTGGAGGCAGCTGATAGGTACCGCAGGCCAAGCGAACGCTGCTTCGTTGTTGCTGAGGCAAAACTCGGGCATGGGAGGAGTTTGAGAGGCCATGGAGAACCACTTCGGACGGCTTCGAGGAGATTCTGGTCCACCGTCCGCGCCTCAGGAGGGGAAGCAGTGCAGTGTCAACACCGTATATGGTGGGGATGGTGCGCTGCTGACCTCACTGACGCTAGGGTCGGTGGGAGGAGTACTTCAAGACCTCCTCAATCCCACTAACATGCCTTCCACGAGGAAGCAGAGCCTGGGGACTCTGAGGTGGGCTCTCCCATCTCTGGGACTGAAGTCACCGAGGTGGTCAAAAACTCCTTGGTGGCAGGGCCCCGGGTGGATGAGATCGCCCGAGTTCCTTAAGGCTCTGGATGTTGTAGGACTGTCTTGGTTGACACGCCTCTGCAACATCGCATGGACATCGGGACAGTGCCTCTGGATTGGCAGACCGGGGTGGTGGTCCCCTCTTTAAAAGGGGACCGGAGGGTGTGTTCCAACTATAGAGGGATCACACTCCTCAGCCTCCCTGGAAAAGTCTATTCGGGGTTCTGGAGAGGAGGGTCCGCCGGATAGTCGAACCTCGGATTCAGGAGGAACAGTGTGGTTTTCGCCCTGGTCGCTGAACAGTGGACCAGCTCTTCACCCTTAGCAGAGTCCTGAGGGTGCATGGGAGTTTGCCCGACCGGTCTACATGTGTTTTGTGGACTTGGAAAAGGCATTCGACCGTGTCCCTCGGGAATCCTGTGGGGGTGCTCCGGGAGTATGGGGTACCGGACCCCTGATAAGAGCTGTTCGGTCTCTGTACAACCGTGTCAGAGCTTGGTCCGCATTGCCGCAGTAAGTCGAGCCCGCTTCCAGTGAGAGTTGGACTCGCCAGGGCTGCCCTTTGTCACCATTCTGTTCATAACTTTATGGACAGAATTTCTAGGCGCAGCCAGGGTGTTGAAGGGGTCCGTTTGGTGGACTCAGGATTGGGTCACTGCTTTTGCAGATGATGTTGTCCTGTTTGCTTCATCAGGCCGTGATCTTCAGCTCTCTGGATCGGTTCGCAGCTGAGTGTGAAGCGGCTGGGATGAGAATCAGCACCTCCAAATCCGAGAGCATGGTCCTCAGCCGGAAAAGGGTGGAGTGCCCTCTCAGGGTTGGGGGAGAGATCCTGCCCCAAGTGGAGGAGTTCAAGTATCTCGGGGTCTTGTTCACGAGTGAGGGAAGAATGGAGCGTGAGATCGACAGGCGGATCGGTGCGGCATCCGCAGTGATGCGGCTCTGCATCGGTCTGTCGTGGTGAAAAGGAGCTGAGCCGTAAGGCAAAGCTCTCAATTTACCAGTCGATCTACGCTCCTACCCTCACCTATGGTCATGAGCTATGGGTAGTGACCGAAAGAACGAGATCGCGAATACAAGCGGCTGAAATGAGTTTCCTCCGCAGGGTGTCTGGGCTTTCCCTTAAAGGGTGAGAAGCTCAGTCATCCGGGAGGGGCTCAGAGTAGAGCCGCTGCTCCTCCTCATCGAGGGGAGTCAGATGATGTGGCTCGGCATCTGATCAGGATGCCTCCTGGACGCCTCCCTGGTGAGGTGTTCCGGCACGCCCAACCGGGAGGAGGCCCCGGGGAAGACCCAGGACACGCTGGAGGGACTATGTCTCCCGGCTGGCCTGGGAACGCCTTTGGGATTCTCCCGAAGAGCTGGAAGAAGTGGCCGGGAGAGGGAAGTCTGGGCCTCTCTGCTTAAGCTGCTGCCCCCGCGACCCGACCTCGGATAAGCGGAAGAGGATGGATGGTTTACGTCTAAAAGTTTAATGGCACTGTTACTTTCAAGTGACTTTTCCTGGTTGTGTGTGTGTGTATATATACAGTGGTACCTTGATCTACGTCCTTAATCCGTTCCAGACCCTTTGACTTATACCAAAAAGGACGTACACCAAATGAATTTTTTCCATAAGAAATAAAGAGAAAATGATGAATCCATTCCCATGAAAAAAAATCCTATTGTTATTGGCATATTATACATTGATGGGGCTGTATAAAATAATTTAAACACTGCTTAATACTAAAATACATAAATACAAAAGCATTTAGATGAAATAAATGAAAATTTAACCTCACTTTACTTTTTAATAACGTCTTTGTTTTTCACAATTGTAGACACTGTCGTTCTCGACATACAGTATGCAGCAGCCATGTCCTGGATATGCATGCCACCTTCATACTTTTCAACAATCAATTCAAATTTATGTGAAAAAACACAAAATCACATGAAAATTCACAGTGAGTTATAGCGCGGGTTGTTCACTGAATGCTAGCAACTGATGTACTGATGCTCATGGGCAGTCGTGGCTTTGTCTCAAGAGAGGCAAACAAGGGTAGCGCCGCGGGTTGTTCACTGAATGCTAGCAACTGCCGTACTGACGCTCGTGGGCAGTCGTGGCTTTGTCTCGAGAGAAAATTAAACAAGGGTAGTGTAGTGTTCTCTAGATTGAAGTAGTGACACACCCAGAATAACGTTTTGAATGCTGTTTATTTTGAACCATGTTTAACCAACTCTCCATACAGCGTGCCTTCTAAACCACACCCCTCCCTCCAGCAGTCATACGTCTCAAAAGACTCAGACCATAGCAATCAACACCTGAACATAAAGCAATGGACAAAAGTATCACTGAACAATCATATACAACAGGTAGCACACGGGTTGTTCATGCTAGCAACTGCTGTACTGACGCTCGTGGGCAGTCATGGCTTTGTCTCGAGAGAGAGGTAAACAAGGGTAGCACGCGAGTCATATTCCAAACAAAGGTTGTATACCAAGCAAAATTTTTCATGTCCAAACATATCAAATTGGGCTTATTCCAAAGCGGACGTATACCAAAGTATCACTGTAATTATATTATACATACACATGATTTGAACAACTGCCATTACTTTTTGAAGTTATGCTCAGTCAATAATGAGTTAAAAAGTAATCTACCATCACTGGATTTTAATTCTAACTAGGTTAATTATTATATTTTGTTATAAATCACTGAATAAAACTAATACATGTTTAGTGGCTGGCATTATTCCTTCGAAGTGGCACTGCTATGCAATCATTCATCTATCTTCCTAACCTGCTTATCCAGAGCAGGGTTGCTGGTATGCTAAAGCCTATCCCAGCAATCTTTGAATTAATTAAATTAGATTTAAATAACTGTAAATTGACCACAAATTTACCATTTTTTATGACATGTGATAAAGCACTGTGATCTGGCAATTCCATTTGTATTCATATAATTCAAATCTTGGTTCTAAGAGTGAATAAAGGATATATTTTTTTATCTTCTTTTTTTATTCTCACTGGTTAGATTACAGTGAATGATTTACAAGCTAGCCAGACATACAATCCCATGACATATTCAAGTTAAACCTTGCATCCTCTTTTCTATTCATCTGGAAAGGAATCGATGAATAAATCACAACAAGACAATAAGGTATCTAAAAGGATGGCAGATGTTCAGCAAGAATACTGAATTAAAAACAGCCTTAACAAATGTCTGCCAAATTCTAAAGATGTTTCACAGGCAGTCCCTGTAAATTTTTTTTTTCAAATTGGTAAATAAAATGAAAAATACATTTCTCACAGTGCTAAGGCAGATGGGATTCTTCCACTTGGATAAGATAATGTGACAAGCACTGTTGTGTAACACAATAGATTGTTCATTAAGCAGTGATGTCTCTTTGGTTGTTATTCAAAATAGTGCTGTTTGAGTGTCAGTGATTAGTGTGAATCAAAACACTTTAATAAATATACATGTTTTTCCTCAACAGGACATTCTAAAGACATGTAACTAAGTGAGGTAAGTGCATGATGACCTATTTCACAACTGGAGTCTTGACTCAGGTTCATTTAGAATAATTCCATCAAGACAAATGTGTGCAATATATAATTTTGAGTTTAACTGGACTCTGTTTAGCTCAAATTGATACTAAGTATATTAAATTGATAAATGACTACCATCTTTTTCTGAAATTCTAAATAAGAGTTCCTTTCCAAACAATGCTCCATGTATTATTCCAGGGATGCACTCTTTTTAACAAACAAATAAGTTTTAAGGAGATACTGCCTATATCTTCATTATTGCTAGGTGAATCAGTTTCCATTGCAGAAAAAATCTGCAACGTGTTGATAATGATACAGTAAAATCCACCTACGCATAAAATACCTTATTGTTCTTTCAGATTGTTTTTCCAAATGTAGATTCTGACACTACAGAACATTTTAACATACAGGTTTAAGACTTTAGTTTGTGAGTTGGATAGTAAATGTTTATTTTCCACACATCATATCATCGTGTGCACAATTCTATGGCTCAATTGATCCTACCTGCTGTCATATGCGCTGTCCCTCAAGGGACCATTTCTTATTGTATTCTTCATATTTCCATTATGACATCTCAATTGAAAGAATAACATTAATTTCATTTATCTGTACTAAAACAATTACTTGTCAAATTACCTAAAGGAGATACCTACCATTTGTGAAAGCAGGTTTATGTGAAATTATTAAAATAATTCAATAAATTCAGTTAAAAACTTACTAACTTTAGTGGAATTACACTGTACTCACTCCATAAGGTCTGAAAAAAATTTCAACACAAAATGTGACTTAACCGTAGAGGCCCTGCGTTATAATATATGATCTACAAACCATTAACTTCAGAAAAGTGCTTAGACATAGTAATTCAAACTTTTAAATTATTTCAATCCTACATTTTGCAAATAAGTGTTCCCAGAATGAGGTATTTTTAAAAGCTGTGAATACCCCCCCCAAAAAAAAGAAAAAAGAAGTGGATCTCCATGGTAACTGTTTGAAGAAATAAACAAATTTGACAAAAAAACAGATGTGACAAAAATGTGCTGTCTCTTGGAACCTGCATAAAATGATCGTAAACACCTATCTACATTTTGGTATGACTCCATCATTACAAAGTGTAACATGAACAATCCCTTAACTTACATCCTCTCTCCCTCTCACTCTTTCTGTAGACCTTGCCATCTTTTTCACCTTCCAGTTGAGTGTTTGCCTCACATTCTTCCCTGCACTCAATAAACTCCTGGCTGTGAAGTAGCTATAAACCATATCCCAAAGTTATTTCCAGGAAAGTTCTTTATTCAATCCCAAGGTCAGGATAGCCTTTCATTTTCTCTGGAGAAACCAAGAGAGAACCAAAACAGAACAGAACAGATGCCTCATGTAAACTCTTAAGGAAGCATGTCTTCAGAAGAGCTTACTGCACATCTGCTCATTCTATTATTGGGACAGCATGGTCTCAAGTATTCCTTTCTGGGTTTATGTGCCCTTTAGTAGTCATGAAGTACTTCTGAATCTGACATTGACCTTCCTAGCCTCACTTTCTGTACAGACTGGTCACACATTCTAGACAAAAGATGAGCTATTTCCATGTTAGATTCCTGAAGAACACTACATGCTTCCAACGAGGGGGTAACTCTCTCTCATGCTCACATTCAAGTAGCATACATACTGTACAGGTCCTAGTGGCCCTGAAGTCCTCACACTAGAATCTCCAGAACCATTCCTAATGTCAACCTGGATTTTTTCTCTCTTTCTCGACATTGGATGCATGATGTAGAATCTACATGTGCAAAGATGAGAGCTTAAAACAATTTGAGGCTACAGGAGGAATTCAACAATTGGTGCAATTAGTTACACTTTAAAAAAAGATCAGAAAAAGAAAAATAGCAATGTCTTTTTGTTTTTAATTGTATTGAGCAGTAAATTCTATTATATGAATGTCTAAAACTAATACTGAGGTATAGAAACAAAGATGTTAATTCTAAAAATGTATCAGCCTTTGTCATCTGTTTTTAGATGCTTCTGAGTATCTCTCCTTTGTGCACTACAGTATTAATAGTTTAATCTTTACTTCTGCCTCTGACTAGAATAAAAAAACAACAATCTCACTTTGAAAGTTTCACTTCTACAGCACATACATACACTGTGTGCACAATTATTAGGCAAGTGATTATTTTGACCATATCATCATTTTTAATGCGTATATTCCAACTCCAAGCTGTATTAACTTGAATGCTTATTGGATTTAAGCACGTCAGGTGATGTGTATTTGTGTAATGAGGGAGGGTGTGGCCTAAGGAGATCAACACCCTATATCAAGGTGTGCAGAATTATTAGGCAGCTAGTTTTCCTCAGGCAAAATGGGCCAAAAAAGAGATTTAACTGACTCTGAAAAGTCAAAAATTGTAAAAAGTCTTTCAGAGGGATGCAGCACTTTTGGAATTGCTAAGATATTGGTGTGTGATCACAGAACCATCAAACATTTTGTTGCAAATAGTCAACAGGGTCGCAAGAAACGTGTTGAGAACAAAAGACGCAAATTAGCTGCCAAAGATTTGAGAAGAATCAAACGTGAAGCTACCAGGAACCCATTATCCTCCAGTACTTTCATATTCCAGAGCTGCAACCTACCTGGAGTGCCCAGAAGTACAAGGTGTTCAGTGCTCAAAGACATGGCCAAGGTAAGGAGGGCTGAAACCCAACCACCACTGAACAAGAAACATAAGTTGAAACGTCAAAACTGGGCCAAGAAATATCTGAAGACAGATTTTTTCAAAGGTTTTATGGACCGATGAGATGAGAGTGACTCTTGATGGACCAGATGGATGAACCTGTGGATCTGTAATGGGCACAGAGCTCCACTCCAACGTGGAGGTGGGGTACTGGTATGAGCTGGTATTTTTAAAGATGAGCTAGTTGGACCTTTTGCATTGAAGATGAACTCAAAATCAACTCCCAAACCTACTGCCAGTTTTTCAAGACACTTTCTTCAAACAGTGATACAGGAAAAGACCATGATTTTATGCAGGCCAATGCTCCATCACTTGCATCGAAGTTCTCCACTGCGTGGCCAGCCAGTAAAGGCCTTAAAGATGAAGGAATAATGACATGGCCCCCTTTCTCATCTGACCTAAACCCTATCGAGAACTTGTGGGCACTTCTTAAACGCTAGATTTACGGGGGAGAAAAACAATACACCTCTCTGAAGAGTGTCTGGGAGGCTGTAGTCACTGCTCCACAAAAAGCTGATCGTCAACAGATCAAGAAACTGACAGACTCCATGAATGGAAAGGCTTATGACTGTTATTGGAAAGAAGGGTGGCTATATTGGTCATTGATTGATTGATTGATTTTTTTTGAAATGTCAGAGATGTTTATTTGTAAATTTTGAGGTGTTTGTTTATTATTCTCACTATAACAGATGAAAATAAACAAGTGAGATGGGAAAATTTTCATTTTTCCTTTAGTTGCATAATAAATCTGCACACTAATAGTTGCCTAATAATTGTGCGCACATATGTATTCCCCTGATGATGTTCACACTCACATTTCCGTTGTGAAACATTCAGGTTTCAGGTTTATTAACATTTTGGATTGACTGATAGCACTGTGTTTGTTCCATATTAAAATTAATCCTCAAAAATACAACTTGCCTAATAATTCTGCACTCCCTGTATATTAATCAATATAAGAAAACCTGCAGAAATTACCTGGACTATCATGAGACACATCAAGTAAGATTTGGACGAGTACAAATTCCATTTGCAAAATAAAGTACCTCATGGAAAGAGTTTTTAATGCTTTTCAGATAGTTAATAGTATAGAATACACAGAAAGGCATTAATGGAACATTAGGAGTGAAAGAGAAGAAAAGTTTCAATAAAGAGAATGACTTCTGACCAAAGTATTCTGAAGTCAACTATGATGTTGATAATACTAACAACTATCACCAGGAAATAATGTATATAATCTTTTAAGACAGTACAACTTGACAAGTTAAACTTTGGACCCCAGAGACTGACAGCACCCTGCAGGATTGTTTTGCTCAGACAGCCTGGGATGTGTTTAGTGTTGTAGCCACTCTAGAGGACTCTTCTATCAGCATACAGGACTATGCTGAGTACGTGACTGGGTACACCTGCATTGACAACATCATGCCCCCAATACCAGTCAGGAAGTTCCCTAACCAGAAGCCCTGGATAAACAGTCAGGTACGCCACATGCTGCGTGCCCGCTCTCTTGCATTTAGATCAGGCACTGAGACGGAGTACAAAGCTGCAAAGTACGGGCTAAGAAAAGCCATCACAGCAGCCAAGAGGCAGTACAGAAAGAAGCTGGAGGACTTCTATTCTACTGCTGACTCTGGACATATGTGGCAGGGCCTATAGCACATCACATTCTACAGGACCACCACCAGCACAATAAGCTCCACAGACAGTCTGCCGGATGATCTCAACACTCTACACCCACTTTGAGACATCCAGCAACAGCACAGAGTGGAGGCACACAACTGGACCACCCAATCTCCCTCCCCTCCCCCAAAGGTCTCTTCAGGTCAGGTACACAAAACACTAAGGAAGATCAACCCCCATAAGGCCGTTGGACCAGACAACATCCCTGTGCGGGCTCTCAGAGCATGTGCCAACAAGCTGGCTGATGTTCTCTGCTCCATCTTCAACCTTTCCCTCAGTCAGCGCATCGTTCTGTCCTGCTTTAAGACTACGATCATCGTCCCCCTTGCTAAAAAAAGCCCACCCACCTATCTGAATGATTAGAGGCCGATAGCACTCACTCCAATCACCATGAAGTGGTTTTGAGAGAGTGACGCTGGCCCACATTCAGAGCAGCATACCGGACACTCTGGAGCCCCTGCAGTATGCCTACCAGCATAGTTTGGTATGTTGACTAAGATCCTCGGCAACTTTTACAGCTGCATTGTTGAGAGCATCTTGACCAGCTGAATCACTACTGCTATAGACCGCAAACGCCTGCAGAGAGTGGTAAATACTGCTGAGAAGATCACCAGGACCCCACTGCCCTCTCTGCAGAGCATCTACAACTGCAGAGTCCGCAGGAGAACTGCCTCGATCCTCAGGGACCCCACCACCCCCAACATGAACTGTTCACACTTCTACCCTCAGGCAGGAGGTATAGAAGTTTGAAATGCAGGACTTACAGGCTAAAGAACTTTTTCTTTCCCAAGGCAATTAGATTCCTAAATAACTGACTGAAGTTTATAACCATGGTTCACCTCATTCTATCTACCTCACACAACTGTATTTGACTTCTTCATCACACACCTACCTGCATAATTACACTTTATACTTCTATTCTGTTTTTATACTTTATGCTGCCTCTGTTACTTATTATCTATCTGCTACTTATTTATGTTTATCTTTATACGTTGGTTTTGTCATTTGGTGTGGACAGCAAAGAAAGAATTTCATTGTACAGGGAAACGTGTTTCCTTACTGTACACATGACAATAAACTTTGAACTTGAATAATAATGAACTAATCTATCACATTTATGTTTTGTAGAATATCCAGTGGGGCCTGGGCAGTCTTTTGGCACTGGAACCCCTAAAAGTTTTTTCCCCCCAAAATCACAATCTGAAGTTGTTGTTTTCCACTCCTTCCGGGCAAACTGACCATAGCATTAGACACTGTTTTAGCATTTCAATCATTAGAGAGTATGAAACTGCAGAAACATTTTTTAAGCTATGCCAAGGAACCTTCCTATTAATAAAACACATTTAAACTGTGTGTGAATGCATGTATGGGTGTATTTTGTTCTCTGTTTAAATTGTAATCCTCCAGCACTGTTACACCATGGAAGACCCAAAGAGTGTCTGATTTAAAGAGAACATGTCAGCGAGCTGAGCGTAAATGGAGAAAAACTAAATTGATTGTCCACTATGAAATACTGAAGGCTAAAATAACAGAATACAACAACATAGTCCGTCTTCAGAGGTGGTGTTACTTCTCTTAAATTATAAATAACAATGCTAGTAAGCCAAGAGTTTTATTCTCAACAATTGAGCATTTGCTAAACTAAGGTCACTCAATGGAATGCCTGCAAAAACGTCCAGAGGCTTTTGCTATATTTTTTAATCACAAAATTAATGATATTACAAATAATATAGTACAGTCCCCCAATACTGATCTTATTAAACCCCAGTATTCTATTTTAAGCTAATTAAATTCTTTCACAAGGATAGATTTACCCAATTTATATAGAATCATTTCTCAAATGAGACCCTCCACCTGCATCCATGACCCAATACCATGCATCTGTCGTGCTAATTGATTGTGTTCTTGACATAGAAAATTCATAGATATGGGAGCCTTCCCAGACTGTCTTAAGACTGCTGTTGTTAAACCCCTGCTCGAAAAAAAAAAAAATCTCAACTCCTCTGTTTTTGAAAATTTTAGACCCATTTCTAACCTGCCTTTCTTAAGTAAAATCCTAGAAAAGGCAGTCATTACACAGCTAAATGATCACTTGAATACATATTCTATTCTTGACAAGTTTTAAAACGAATCACTGTACAGAAACTGCACTTGTTGAAGTAGTAAATGACTTGCGGGTAAATGCAGACAGAGGCCATTTATCTGTTCTCGTCCTCATAGATCTCAGTGCGGGATTTGATAACATTGATCATAATATTCTTATAAATTGCCTTAGTCAGTGGGTGGGCCTCTCTGGTAATGTCTTAAATTGGTTTGTGTCTTACTTAACATGTAGAAAATTCTTTGTTAGTTGTGGTAATTATACTTCGAAGACACATGATATTCTATGTGGTGTTTCACAAGGATCTATATTGGGTCCACTGCTCTTTTCGATCTACATGCTTCCATTAGATCTGATTATCTCAAGGCATACCATGTGCTACCACAGCTATGCTGACGACACACAACTATATTTATCAATAGTTCCTGATGACCCTGACTCTCTTGTCTCACTGACACAATATCTTACTTATGTTTCCGAGTGGATGAGTAGTACTTTTCCTAAACTAAATAAGGAGAAAACAGAAATCTTAATGATTGGCAAAATGGATATAATGAGAATATTAGAAATAAACTTGATCTATTAGGCTTAAAAGTCAAGACAGATGTAAAGAATTTAGGGGTAAGTATTGACTCTGACCTAAACTTTAAGTCACATATTAATCAGATCACTAGGACAGCATTTTTTCACTTAGGAAATACAGCAAAAATCAGATATCTTATAACTTTGCAAGATGCTGAAAAATTAGTTCATGCTTTTGTTTTTAGTCAACTAGATTACTCTAACGCACTCTTCTCAGGACTACCTAAAAAGACATCAATCAATTGCAACTAGTGCAGAATGCAGCTGCCAGAACCATCTCTCCAGTTTTGATGTCACTACACTGGTTACCTGTGCCATTTAGAATTGACTTTAAAATACTGCTTATGGTTTACAAAGCTTAAAATAATCTTGCTCCATCCTATATTTCATAATGCCTCTCACTTTACACTCCAAATTGTACCCTTAGATTGTCAAATGAGTGTCTGCTTATAATTGCAAGAGTTAAACTTAAAAGAAATGGTGAGGCAGCTTTCTGCTGTTATGCACCTAAAATCTGGAAAGGCTTACTGAAAGTAAATCGCCAGGCTAATACCCATTATTTTAACATGGCTTTCTTATAGCTTCATTTTAGTATAACCCTGATACTCTGAAGAGGCATTTAATTATTATTTCTATTTATGGCTCCACAATACATACTAATCCCTATTTTCTCTGCTGTTCTTTTTCCGGTTTTCTGTGGTGGTGATCTGTGCCACCACCATCTGATCAAGGCACCACACAGTCCCTACATTGACAATTTGAAGGCCATATGTCCACATGAGCATCATCATTTAATTCTATTACGTGAAGTCTGTAAGCCGAGTGGACTGATTTAGATCACATGTTAGGCAGAATGCCCAGTGGGGGCTGGGAAGTCTCGTGGCCTTGGAACCCCTGCAGATTTTGTTTTTTTTTCCTCCAGCCCACTGGAGTTTTTTGTTTTTTTTTGATTTTCTGTCCTTCTGACCATCGGACCTTACTTATTCTTTTTATTTAGTATTGCCTAATCTTATTTTTATATTTTTCTTTTTTCTTCTTCAATCAGACTACATGCAACACAAAACTGATTTTCCTTTGTCATTTTTTGTTTCCTGATTATAAAATAAGCCAACATACACATGACTATGATTACTTTTATAATTGCCATTGGTACTAAGGATTCTGCTATTCTCAGTCATTTAGTGGTTTAGACAATTCTCAATCAATGAAAACAACATAAAACTGTGTACCTTCATATCAACTTTGAAGGTTTCACCTTGCCAATTCTTCTTATAGTTTTTTACATAGCATCTTAAATTTATCCTGCATTATCTACAACTAAGAATTCCTCCACAAAGTAACCAGCATTAGGGTTTGTTTGAGCTTAAAAAATGTAATGATTGACTAATTTAACTGCCAAACTGAAGCATGACATATAAACATTCTGTATGTGAAAATATGATAAAATGCTGTATTGTAGTTTACAAAAAGGGGAAAAGGACTGTAAACAGTGAACATCCATCCCACAACCAACAGTCTTTGTTATCCTAAACATGAACCTTGTTTATCAGTATAAGAAGCCAAAACTGAGTTTTCAACTAAGAATAATGATTATTATGGAAACCAGAAAAAATATTTTAAAACAATTGCAAAATAAAAAAAAAATCAAGAATCACAAAAATTAAAAGCATACTAAAAATACATTTCTAGGTTGGAAGATCTGGGGCTCTTAGTACTACAACATGTAAATGCTTCAACAATGAACCAAAGGTTAATTGGAACGCATTGATGTTGCAGTTAATACTAGATCAGTAAACTGTTTAAAAGGGATACCTGTTAAGCATTAAGTGCTAAAGTGCTCTTATGTACTCCTTAAGTGGAACTGACAGGCAGTTTTAAGCTGCTTTGCATTATTTTTGTGATTTGCCAATCAGTCCTGAAGTTTACTTTTAAGATCAGTTCACCTCTAAATAATGATCTTATGAAAAGGAGTTATACTTCAAAGCAAAGCACATTTATGATTGCACTCAAAATTATATGAAAAAGAAGTCTGCAATTTGACTGCTGGAGATAGATGGTTAAAACAAGAAAAAAAAAACAAAATTTAAATTAAAAAAATATATTTATTATTTTAAGCAAATCAAAATATAGATAATTACAACCAACAGGAGCATCTGCAGTACAAAACAACAAGACAAGAAACAAATTATTAACTTGAAATATTTTATCACTAATTGCGGGCTACAGATTGATTGAACATTAATGGCTCATTACAGCACCATAGCCTTTAGTTATACAAGGATTTTTCTGTCAAATAACATTAGAGAACCTAAAATGGGGAAACACTGGGGAATGTGTGTAAACCTAACGACCAATTAAGTTGCAATGCAAAAAACTGACAGATAGTAAGTACACATAATGTTATAAAGTGCAAAAAACTTATACATAAGAAAATGAAAGAAAAAGCAAAACCTTTAGTGTAATTTCTATGTAACAAAAAATAAACACTTGTAGTCAGCAACCTTTAGTTGTACATGTAACATACAGCTATGGTCAAAGTCAGGTTGATTACTTTAGCTAATGTATAACAAAACATGGCACAATTAAAATAGCGTTATTAGCACCTTAGGTTAGTGGCCTCTTGTGTTATATGGAAAAAATATACAACTAATAGCGAAAACATTAATATTTATTGTTTACCACTACTTGACTATAACAAACCTTAACTACTCTGCTTTCTTCCTCAATTTAGCTTTCAATATTACATTTGTGATGAACATGGAACTTCATGGTCTGTGTGTTTAGGGCTTTGCAACACAGCTGCACACAAGCAGAAGTGCTCCTACCCCTCCTTACTTTCTATTTTGAGAAAGTATGCAAACTGCCTGACCCTATCATTATGACACACAGACATTCTTAAATAAGCTTCCCCTTGCATGTTTTAACAGTTAAACAAAAGAGTTATGAAAAAACTGGAATTCAAAGAATAAAACACAAAAAATAACATGAATACAAATAGCAAAAATCATTCTTAATAAAGTACAAAAAGGTGTCATATAAAAAAGTCTTTTGGCAAATTTTTAAGACAAAACAATGCAAGAAACTACATTTTAGGAAAACAAATCAGAAGATACATTCATAGCTATCGTAGATAATGAATTATGTACAGAACTCTGGAAGATAGCATGCTGGTTCTACTGCTTTACATAAACAATACAAAGTTTAGATTTAAATTCCAAACCCATTCTATCAGGTAATACTGGATTTTTTCAGTACAACCAAATGAGATCCCAAGGCCAGGCTTCTAACCTTCTCAGTAGGTTTCAAAGTATGTTGTTACACTAAATTTAATACAACCCCACTACTGCACTGTCGAAACATGTCAAAGGCATGCTGACCTGGGGAATGCTGGGATGTGGCCAGAGATGTCATGGAGTTGGACAGGTTCAGATTGGCGGTGATACTCAGCTGGCTCTGGACAGTAGGGGGGTATGGGGAAGTGGGTGTTCGCAAAGATTCCTCGCTTGCCTCCTCATCGATGCCTGGAAGGTAGGTGTCAATCAAAGCATCTAAAAACTTTACAATTAGCTCAGCGTAGTCGGGAATCTGTGTTTGCTGTTGAACAAAGAATAAAATAATGAACAGGATAATGTAAAGAATAAATAATAAAAACTTGCTTCACAGAATACTTGAACTACTATTTTCTGTTTCAAAGCAACATTTTCTGTACACATTCTTCATGATCTATACAAGATGGAAATTCTGTGGTATTTCACTTACCTTTTCTATTTCAGTCACTTTATGTTCCTTTTTTCATAATGTTAAAAAGTCATTGAGTTCTCTATTTATCACTCAGTAAGAACAATGAATTTTACTGTAGATATAATGAGATGTTGTATGTCAGCAGTCTTGCGATCTCGCACACCACTGCATATACAACCTTCACTTAGTAATGTTTGTATATATGCACGGACGGCAGAGGCCAGAACCAAGCCGTGCACAATACAACCGCAGCCTGAACGTGCACACCATCGCATATACAACCTTTCGTTTAGTAATGTAGATCTCCAAGCCGGGATCAGAGGCCAGAAGCAAGCCGTGCACAATACAATCGCCACGCGACTGCGCACACCATCGCATAAATAAAAATAAGATAAATAACCAAGTGATTGGATTGCTTCCTGGAGAAAGCCACATCTTTCTAAGTACTGACAGTGTTGATTCTGAACAGGAAACTGAGCATCTTAATTTCCCATTAGAATATTTAAACACTATTAGCCCCGGCCGGATTACCACAACATAATCTTAACCTTAAAGTAGGGACAATAGTCATGCTATTAAGAAATCGTAATACTAAACAAGGTGTATGCAACGGTACATGGTTGATAGTGAACAGCATGAAAGAAAATGTTATTGAGGCACAAGTGCTTACAGGATCCCATACTGGCAATACTGTTTTGATTTCCAGAATTGACCTTAGAAGTTCTGACCTGCAATTACCTTTTAAACATAAATGACGCCAATTTCTCATTAAAGCTGCATTTGCCGTGACGATCAACAAATCCCAAGGACAAACCATGGACAAAGTAGGGATTTACAGTACCTATCTGAGCCTATATTTGGACATGGACAACGTTATGTTGCCTTTTCAAGAGTCCGGCGTTTGTGTGACATTAAAGTGAAGGTTTTAACTACTCCATACCAGGGAGATCTAATTCAAGGACAGGAAACCATCTTTATCAAAAATTTTGTGTATAAGGCAATTTCTGATTTACTATTTTGAATTTACCATTTTATGACTTTTTTTGTTTCCCATTTACTTCATTTAAACATTTGCACTCCGATATTTGTTTTACTTATAAGTGCAGCAACTCAAAGACATTTTGGACTTAAATGATATACCAATTACATTTCATTTTTAGTTTTAATAAATTGGTTAATTTCAGTACAAATATATTTATTTAAATGAAAAAAAGATCGGAGGGAACAGAAAGTAACTGCCATTCTTGAATTTGCGATTCCTTAGAGAATCGGGAGTTTTACTGGTTTTGATGAGAATAAGCTTTAGAGTATCTTCAATTTAATGTATCATTAGCATGCACAATGTTTTCCTGATGATGAGATGACACAAATTAGTTACTAAGTGATGCCTTGCATTATTACATGTGTCTGTTTTACAGACATGTCATGCCATCTGGAATACTGAATTGTAGCATAACAGATTTCTCTTATCATTTGAGAAAATATCTGACTGAATGTTATCTTTTGTAAAACTAATACCAAGTTGCTTGTCTATGTGTGGGTACAAAAAAGCTTCTGCCCACCTTAGCACTATTAGAATAATGTATGCCTATTCTTTTTGCATTCTGCATACCAAAGATGTAACCAGATGCTATGTTAGAGAATATTCTCTTCAAAAATTTGTGAAGTATTTGCTGTATAATTTCATATGTATATTGTCCTTAAACAGAACTGATAAGCTTTTATATTTTACTTGGTCTTAACCTGATCCACATGTGGAACACCGTGCTCTTATTAGTACATTCTAACTGATAATTTCTGTTGCAGTAGGTGTTTTCCTAATACAAATGTTGGTAATTTTATCATTGTTTGGTATGTGGCAGTTGGGTGGAAGTTTTTTCCTTTGGCACCAAACTCAGGTGTAGTGATTTATGAATGAATCATGGCTTCCCAAGAATTGTTATTTGTTTCATGTTCTCCTTAAGCATATCAAAGTACTCAGTAAAAAAAGAATAAAAGGTTAGAATAGATGTGGAACTGCCACATAACCATTAACCATTATTTTGCTTTTATGAGAAACCTCTATTTTCGAACATGTTTTGAAATTTACTGCAATACTAGTTCATGACTGTGTTCTAAAATTATACCTTGTTTGAACATTATTCACATAGTTAGAGAAAGGAACAATCTCCCTTAACATAAAAATGTCTACAAAGTATTAAAATGAGACTTAAAACAGAAAAAACACAGAAAATAAGAGATACATTTCATCTTCAATACATTAACGTGTGTGTCATATTTGTGACACAGCGAGCTAAGAAAACAAACTGTTAATTCTCTTAACAAAAATATTACCACAGCCAGATTTACAGTAAGTCTTGTGAAGAATGCAATCAACTATTGATACTCTTTAACTTCTCTTCATAAGTGCTGCATATGGCCAATAAAAAACAAGCTGGTAGAAAGAGGTCTCCTGCGCAGGGTTTGATGAAATTGTCATTGCAATCATAACCTTTATGTACTAAAGAAAATAGTGGACTGTGAACATTTTAAATGAATATTTCCTCTTGCTGGTGATTCTAACAGGAAGAGCCTCAGTTTCCCATTAATGGGGAAATTTGTTGATCTAAGCATATCAAATATGATACTTCCCAACGTACAGTATATTTTTCCTTGTTACAGCTCAATTATTCTAAAGACTCTGACCACAAACCATCTTATAATCACTTAATAAAAACTTTATGGAAGAGGAAAAAATGGCAGGAAACATGACTTTTCAAGAAAATGCAATTGGCACGCCACTTGCCATGACAGATGACTTTCCATGAATGCTTATTTCTTTTACTTACAAAAGAGTGTAACTTCAGTATTTGCTTTGTTATCATGGTGTGTTATCTTTTTTTCCTAACTATACTCTGTCAGGTGAGGGGAACTACACAGCTGTTTATCTGATCTAGAGTTGAACTTTCCAACAGTCCTAAATTGCCTTTTGGTTGCTCTGTCACAACTAGGACAAACAAATTTGGATCCTGAGAATATCTGGGCTTTTTATTACCTGATAGACATTTTCTTACATCTTGTAAAGAACAGATGACAAATGATGCAGTCGATTGGATTAGCTCAAAATATACAAGTGCATAGCATTGGATGAAAATAACATGACCATGAATGCAGATTCGCAACAAATAAGAAAGGTCCATGGGCATATGGTCATCATCTTAAATCTCCTATAGCATTTCTCTTGAGCTACTGAGTCAAACTAATGTGACAATCTGGTCAAGCTGCTAAGGAATATGAGGGTGGGACCAGGGTTTTTCTTTTTCAAGGTAAAACAAAAATGCCTTTGAATATAACCTTGAAGTATACTCAGCCACAAGTTAAAATGTAGTTTATTTAAACATTTTAAGATTTTTTTGCATTTGAATATTAAATAATGAAACCCTTTCTTTAATAAAGGCTAAAAAAAACAGAACTCTACTCCTTTAGTGTTTTTAGTTAAGGAGAAAATTCATACCTTGGAAAAGGGGCCAGCAAACCTCCACAGTCCATTAAAGCCAAAACCTGCAGTAAGAAAAATGTTAATCTCATTTAGAGACAGCATTAATCAACAAGAATTTTCAAGAACTGCAATCCTATAAAACAAATAGGTAATACTGTATCATTGTCTATTAATTGCTATAAATTTAGAATACACACAGCTTTATTTGTTAACAGAACTGCATAAATATTTACTTTGAAGATATGAAGGCTGGTACTGTGGTGGTGATTCCTCATGGTATACAACACTCTGAACGATCCCATGCACTGGATTCAAAAGGATTGGGTCTTGGCACAGTGACAGGAGAGTATTTATCTTTGAGTCCATTAGGCTGTGGCTGAAAATAAAGCAAAACTAATAAATATGACGATTCTGCAGGCAGCCATCCATACATAGTTTGATGAGCACTTAACTGTTCAATGAGTGCTAAGGATTCTAGTTAAAATGACTCATTCCATTGACTGGATGTTTGGCACAGCACTGTAGCACTAATACTTTGGACTCCTGATTCAAACTAAGAATACCTTCTTCATACCAATTACTAGAATGTCTTTTTCTTTCTTATTATGGTCACTTCACTAAAAATCTAATCATGAAAAATAACAATGCACAATTTTCATGCCTTTGTAATAGATTAATGTTGCCAATAGTTGCCTGCAGAATTTAGACCATCAAAACACATTCAATGTATTGAAGAAAATAGGTTAATGCACCTTCTGTATGGTAACTGTTCTAAATGCCAAACAGTATTATGTGATTAACTTGAGATTGAAGCTGTAAGGCTACTACTTTTTCCAAGTACTTTAAAAAGAAAATGGTACATTTCAAATTGCTCTCTGGTATAAATGTTAATCATAATTGCCTCAAGATCAGATGACAAAATATACCGGAATTTGATCACAGATGAGAAACTGTACCTGATAGTAGCAATCTATTAATAATTTGATTTATGAGTATTATTAGTATTAGGATGCACCAATGCAATTTTTTGACAGTCAATACCAATAATGAATAATAGTAGTAGTAGTAATAATAATAATAGTAATAATATTAATAATAATGACACCACTTGTTATTTAAATGGACTTTTCAAAACACTCACGTTTACCTGACAAAAATTAAAAATAACAGAATGACACCAATAAAATTAAACATAATAAAACAGAAAGTCTTGTGCTTTCCAGCATTTGTACACAAAGAGAGAATGCCAGCCTAAAGAATTTAGTCTTTACAGTGGTCTTCAATTGTGTTGTAGAGACCAGCTGTCAGAGGAAATAAGAGTTCCAGAGAATAGGTGCAATGTGGAAGAAGGCTCTGGCATCCATGGTGCAGAGTTTAATGTGACAAAAAGTAAACTTGCTAACTAGGATGAGAGGGAACGAAAGGGAGTGTTGGTCAGCTGAAGGTCAGTGAGATAGGAAGGTGCAAGATTATGGAGGGCTTTAAACATTAAAAGTAATATTTTAAAATGTATTTGTTGAGGCACAGGGAGGCAATGAAGTTGAAAGAGTAATGGTGAGATGTGATCAGTATACTTGGAACATGTAATTGTTCTGGCTGCAGAATTCTGTACAAGCTGTAGCCAATGAATTAGTTTATTAGGAATAACACAGAGAATGGCATTGCAGTAGTATATGCAGGACATAACCAAAGCATTGATCAAAAGTTCAGTACTATGCTGTGTGAGGGCAGGACAGAGTCCAGAAACATATCAAAGATAGAAATGTTATTTATTTGTTAAGAAAAAGAAGGGGCAATGTACAGAATGATACCTAGACTCTTATGTACCTGGAAATGGGTATAATAGTATTATCAATTAAAACAGAAAAACTGTTTATCTTTGCAAGTGTTTATTTAGAACCAATAAGAAGAACCTCTGTTTTATTAATGTTTAAATAAAACGTGAAAGTAAGCTTGGCTTTAAAATAACCAGGAGATGTCCATGAAATTTGAAGAGTTCATTCTTCTTAATCCAAGTGAGTCATTCTTTAAAAGTATGTGCTTCCATGATGTCACCTTTGTTGTCCTCTTCTTCACTAAGGCATATTTTTGGTGGCATTACACTTTCATAGCATGACGGTTCAGTGCAGTTTCAGGACTACCTATACTGTCTTTCCCTTTCTCTCTTTCATATCAATGCTGTGGTGTTATTCCTCAATTTCATCTGCCTCATGTTTGCCTCTCTCAAATGCCATTGTACTTGCCTCTCTCAATAGCTATGTTTTTTTTTCTTTTATTCCACATTGCTTGATGGCTATTTTTAGTAAGTTATATAAGTAAAAAAATGGATGATTGAGAATTTCCCTTAGTTTTTGCTACCTGTAAACCTGAAGTTATTTTAAGCTAATTATGATATACCAGTTACACAACAAAGTCCCCAAAAGCCCCCATTTCACTTCTTTACCTCGCTTTGTTTCATGTTTACCCGAGCTTAAACATAGATAACACTACTTATTAACATTTACTTTACACTTGCAAATTTCTCCTAGAGTTCTCTGTCTTACCATGTTTATCTGCATCACAGAATTCAACACTCTGTTAAAACACATTATTTATCCTTGTCAATTCAAAAGAAGAGTAGATGTAATGGATCACTTTTCTAGAGTGGTCTCAAACTTGACCCACGATGTTTCCTAAAACTTTCACCTTTCTTGCTAGTCTTTAAAATACTTGTCTTCACTCAGCCTCACCCACTGCACCTGCTCCCCCCTACACTGGCTGTCCCTGACAGCATGATGTAATCACTGAGCTCCACTTGTGAGGAATTCTTTTCTTGTACCTGCTAGTCAGCTTTTCTCCAAGCCATTTTCAAAAACTCTTTTTAAAATACACTCAATTGAAAGTGACACTAGTTTCGCTTATGAGCTCTGTAGTATAGCTATAGTCTTGGTGTCACAGTTTATTCACTTAAACGCTACATCTATCTAAATAAAACTCTCAAATTAAATATTATTAAATATTACAAGTCTTATTTAATCAATTGAAAAAAACTCAATTTTAAATTTGTTATTACACAATTTCACCTCATTCTGATTTTTTTTTCCTTTTTGGTGAAATGCACTGTTCTTCTATTTAGCACTACTCTTAAAACTTTGGCAATACACAGGTTGTTCTTAAGCTATACCATGACTGATCTGAGTCTTGTAACCATTAATACTAATCTGCACATTAATCACTTTATACCTAACTAGCCAAAGTACCCAATGTTGCCCATGTATATCTATATAATGGATTAAGAAACCAAATATTTATGTGTCTATTAAATGTTGACCCTTTTATCATCCTTTTGTGAAATGCAAGTGTCCTATTTATCATCTATATTAACTCTCCGATAAATATCAGTTTCTCTCTTCTCATGTGTTTCGAGAATTTTTTCTTTTTCTACATGAATGGATTCCATAATTGCTTTAACTCCTGGGTGGGTTGGAACAAAGACAGCTACTTACTTGTATTTTTCAACTTACTGTGGTTTAACAAATGGGTATATAATCCCACATTAATAAACTGGATGATTTGTTGAATAACTGAATCCATGGACTGCGGAACGCATCAACAGTGGGCAGGGCAAGGGTAGATTAAAGTTCACAGACACAGCTGCAGATCTCTGTATAATTATTATAGGAGACATCACCATCTGACGGTATTATAAAATGTTATATAGATGAATAGAAGTTGATTCATTCAATATAGATTTAAATTTGCTACAAACTACAAAGCTGCATTAGCATCAAAACCTAAATTACAACTACCTCACCATAAAATAGACTTAAACAAATGTCTAAGGCAGGGGTGCCCAATGCGTTAATCATGATCAACTGGTAGATTGGAAAGGTAGTGTAGGTAGATCGCGTTGCGTTCAAAAAAAATTTTTTTAAACGTTAGTCTATCATATATCCTCCCAATGGCATTTGCCACTTGATTGACATACAGGGCGGCCAGTCTGAGATCTCTTTTCTTCTAACACACTGGTCATCCTGCACGCACAATCAAACATGTGAGCTACTGCAAAACTCTGTCTGTGATCTAGTTAGCCTTCCAATTTATATCGAATAAAGAAGGGATTTAAAAAAATATGTGTTTGGGGAGGGTATGGGCTAGATGTGGAATTTGAAGAGGATTTTTTTTCTCAGAATGTCACAATTGAAGTGCTTTTGTCTGATCTGTCAATCTATCATTGTTATTCCAAAGAAGGAAAATGTGGAAAGGCACTTTCGAACTGTTCATAAAAACTACGAAACTGACTTCCTTCCGAAAAGCGATCTGAGAAAGAGAAAGGAGAGGGAACTAAAATTGCAGTTAATTGGACAGCTGTCATTTTTCAATCGGGTGAATTCTGAAAGCAAAGGCAGACACACCTAGGCATCATTCCAGGTTAGTCACTTGATCTTTAAGCATAAGAAGTCTTTCCAGGATGGAGAGATGGCTAGGGAGAAATTCCTGCTGAGATTTCAAGACCCCTGGCCGGAGAAAAAGGAGATTTTCTTTGTCATTAATCATGCAGAATACAAGCAACTTAATAACGATCAATGGCTGCTAGACTTGGCATTTTTTTTCCGATCTGACCAACAACTTGAATGAGCTTAATTTACAGCTGCAAGGAAAAGAGAACTCCATTTTCAAACGAAAAATGCAACATCTGTCCTCAAAGCTGCAGCGCCTTGATTTGGGGAACATCCAAAACCTTGCGTCAGAGCTGGAGACGCAATGGAAGGTGTGTGCGCAATTTGACAGCATATGCTACACAGAGCAGATTGAAAATTGCCTGCCAGACTTTGACAAATGGTTTCAAGACTTAGCTTTACTTGAGCCAATCGCTACATTTAAGTGCTATCCATTTAGGGAAGATGTTGAGGGTGATTCACTTGCACCAGAAATTGCAACACTGTTTCACCTAAAACACCTCTACAGTGGATGAGATTTTGACACTACAGGATGACATTCAGCTAAAGTCTGGGGCTCCTGCACAGTTTTGGAACGTACTCACAGAGGCAAAGTACCCAAACATGAGGAAATGTTCTACCTCATTGACTGCATTATTCGGCTCTACTTATTTATGTGAGTCAGCCTTTTCCCACATGAAGATTATTAAATCCAACTACTGCAGTGACCATAAATGTATTGATTTGTTATTGTGCCATAAAGGTTATTCAGTTATGCAAGGTACAACAACATATATTTTATGTATAAAGTATACTCAGTAATATATATATATATATATATATATATATATATATATATATATATATATATATATATATATCAATTTTAATGTAGGTAGATCATTTTGACCTGGACATTTTAAAAGTAGCTCGCAAGCCGAAAAAGTATGGGCACCCCTGGTCTAAGGTGTTCTCCTTCCACTATATTCTGAACTGCAACTGGGAATGCATAAAAAAATTGTGCTTTGTGCTGTTTCATCACAGCGCATCCCTATCACAATTTTAGTTATTATATGCAGATGTACAACAGTGGCTTTTTTCAAAAATGTAATACTTTGCTTTGATAAAAAATGTTATGCTATCACCAATATACACTGGATTGCTGCTGTTTTACAATTTCCTGTGTAATTTTACAACTGTGAAACTCACTTAAGGGGTGTTTTTGGAGTTTTACAAGTTTTTTGGAGGTTGAAAGGAAATAATATTGCTTCTTAAGGGTTTGTAACACCATACATCCTTGGACCCATACATTCTCTGACTAAGGTCTAGATGAAAATAAACGGTAAAACTGCCTTTTAGAAATTCAACATGGCTAAAAACCACACACAGTGAGATCAAAAAATGTACTCAATAGACAAAATCTGTACTCCACCATGGCAATGAAACTGTTGCCCAAATCAGCTGAGGAGAAAATGATGCATCTGCGTTCTCAGATGAGATGATGCTTTGGCAGATATAAAAGTTTCTGTTTGCTGGAAGTGTCCTCCTATTATCATTAGTACATTGTATTGTACATTGAATTGTTATGCATCAGGACTGGTTTTTGGGTTGCTTTTATGCCATTACAGCCTCTCTCCAAGACATGACACACATCCATTATTTGAAGTTGGACCAATGGCAACACACATACAAAATTTCATGAAAATCGGATCAGATGACTGGAGAACAAACAGACAGACAGATTACACTTATAATATAATTATGTATTGCCTAATAATGTTCTTTAATTTTCAACTTAATACTTTTCTTTCAGGTGACTAATAATTGGTAAAGAAACTGATGTTTTTAATAAGACTAACGGTACACAGGAAGCAGTGTAGCTGTCAAATTAACAAGAAATTAAAGTTTGAATATACATATTAAAAATAAATAAATATTCAAATATATTCAAATGTACATACAAGTTCTGTGAATTGCATACATGTTTGCACTTTTTCATATTATTATTTTTACTTTTTGCAAAGCATGAAGTACTTTGCATTGATGCTTATCAAAACTGAAGCCTTCAAAGGAATTTAGAAAGCACAGCCCTTCACAAGAATGGGATTCAGATAACATCATTAACGTTTTTGTAAATACAGTCATTGATTTATTTTTATTTTTAGCCGTGTAGCTTTTTGGACCTTGAGTGCAGAATATGCATGGTCATTTAATATAAATTGCTTTACAAATTATGCAATTGAATCTACTGAATGTTGCATTTTAATGATACATTTTGTAATTTTAAGTTAAAGCAACTGGTATACATTTAATTTACTCCTCTTTTTATTTCTACATTCTCAACAAGAGCAAATCAGAATGCATTATAAAATTTGACAATTGGCGTGTGGCACTTTAAAACAATTTTTCACAATCAGCTTTTGCCTCCAAATATTTTTTTCCAGAGACATTCATATTATATTCAGACAGGGCCACTGAATTTGACCACAAACATTTTAGTACTGAACAGCATATTTCCATTTTTTATTTTATGTTAACTAATATTAATATGATCTTTATAATTTTTCTTTTTGAGTAAATCTTCAATAAATTACTAGTGTAATGTAAAAAGTATAATGAAAATAGTTTGCTTTATGCCAGAGGAGGCTTATATCTATTTTAAATATTCTAGAGCTATTTTTCAGACATCTTTAATCCAAATAAATGTTATAACATTTAGAATGTGGACTTAAAAGCACTCTAAAACTAAACCTATACCTCTATGTATACTGCATTATTGTTCCTCTGTTTAAGATCAACATAACATTTTGTGTAAATATTGAATTTTTCATATTATTTTTAAAATTGTAATTATTTTACAGTGTGCTTACATCAAAAGTGGAAGTGAGCTTATTAAAATACATTGTATTAATGTGAAAATTCACCTTCTATACAAACAAGTTAAGGAACAGAAATGTATTAACTTACACAACTGGAAAGACTTTTGGGAAGACAACACTGGCTTCAGCTAAGTATTCATAGAGGATTCTCTGATCAAACTCATCTGTAGTGTACTTTACCAATGTGGCCTAAAAAAACAAAACACGGTTAAACTTTAGTGAGTCAGTAGTATGTTGTACAGCAGATACACTGAACAAACAGACTGCCTAAAAATGTGTCATGCTAAATAGACTACTTTACAGAGTGCATAAAAAAGTAGCTACAACCAAAATTTTAACGACCGTTTTAAAAAACTGTAGCTATTGTGGAACAAAAGAGGAAATCATAAGATATCACGACAATGATAAAATTTGCACGAGTAAATATTATATACCTTGTTGTGCAATCTTTATGAATGAATATATTTCTAAGTGTGATTTCTAATAAAGGCACATTAGCTTAGAATTTGCAGATTAACAAACCTTTTGTGCTACTATCTAGAACATATTTTTTTCAACAATGCTTTCTTACATAATATATTAAAAAGATTATAAACAATTTTTTTTTTTTTTACTGTGGTTCATAATCCAGGACATGCATATAAAATACTTTCATGACTGTACACTATGTGAGTGCAATGAGATAGAATGGCTGATTCTATAACCTTACTTCTTCTACAGTCATAACCTCCAAATATATTTTTACACAATCTTTTATGTAACACCTTCAATAAATATTTAATCCTTTCAGTTACACTGAAGCAATTCCTAGAGACACTGCGTGGCATGACATGATTCATAGATTTAAAACATTTTATTAAAATAATTGACTTTTTAATATAAATATTATCATTTAAAATAAGTTATACGAATCAGAAAACCTATCATATAATTACAGATTTCAAAAAAACATTTAGGGAAAATGCTTCCACATAGGCATACTGAAAATTACAAAAATCTAAAATCTACAAATACATGGTCAATATATGGTACCTCAGTCATTAAACAAAAAGTTTCCAAGCCGAACTGACTTTAAAGTACAAAATGAGTTGACTGCAGTGATAAAAAAAAATATAAATGAAAGAAAAATAAAGAAAAACACAAAATTAAAAGTGGCCATAACTTTAAAGTTTCTTACAAGGACAGTGAGCAGCAGGGCCTGGATTTTGGGGTCTGTCAGGACCTCTTCATCTAGGAGGACGTTTGATTCTGACACGGATACTTTTCTCAAGTGAGAGTGTTGCTGAGAGGCAGGAATTCTTTGGGTTTCTGGAAAGAAGTTAAAGAAAAAATAATGGGTATGAAGATGGGAAAAGCATATTTTAGCATTAAAGAGCACTTTTAACAAATACAGTAATCCCTCCTCAATCGCGGGGGTTGCGTTCCAGACCCCCCCACGATAGGTGAAAATCCGCAAAGTAGAAACCATATGTTTTTATGGTTATTTTTATATATTTTAAGCCCTTATAAACTCTCCCACCCTGTTAACATTATTAGAGCCCTCTAGACATGAAATAACACCCTTTAGTCAAACGTTTAAACTGTGCTCCATTACAAGACAGAGATGACAGTTCTTTCTCGCAATTAAAAGAAAGCAAACATATCATCCTCAAAGGAGTACCGTCAGGAGCAGAGAATGTCAGAGAGAGCGCTCGCAAAGAAAAGCAAACAATCAAAAAATTAATACATGCTTTTAAGTATACAGAAGCACCGCGATAAAGCGGCATTTTGTAGAGGAGCGTCCGTGTCCTCTGTGCAAACAGCCCCTCTGCTCACACCCCCTCCGTCAGGCAGAGAGAGTGAGAAAGATAGAGAGAAGCAAACAAGCACCGCACGGGAAGCATATCTTATAGCATTGAGGAGTTTTAGTTAATATGTAATACATGCTCTGATTGGGTAGCTTCTAAGCCAACCGCCAATAGCATCTCTTGTATGAAATCAACTGGGCAATCAAACTGAGGAAGCATGTAACCTAAATTAAAAGACCCATTGTCCATGAAAGCGAACCAGCGAAAAATCTGTGATATATATTTAGATGTGCTTACATTTAAAATCCGCGATAGAGTGAAGCTGCGAAAGTCGAAGAGCGATATAGAGAGGGATTACTGTACAGATAAAAAATACCACCCACACTAGCTGACTAGTTTGTAAAATTGTAACAAATGGCAATTACAACCCTACGTTTTTCCAACCATGAAGTATCTAACATTCACAAAAGTAAAAAGAAAGAACATAATAAAGCAAATAAATTTCACGAAAATGTTATATATTTATGTGGTCCCAACAAACTGATTACCAATGAAGTGAAAAATACCAAGATAACTGTGTGCATAACACCTAACTGATATCTGCTTGAATAAATTGTGTCTAAGCAATCCCACTTACTACAAAAACGTATTTCTTTTACAAAAATCTAATCAAGGCTGCAGCCTTCTGCTTTCTTGAAACCATCTAAAATGTCATCAATTTTATGAATATTCTTTCCATACAATGGCTATAGAAGGTTGTGCTAAGAAAGGTAGGGCTGCACTCAGAAAGCAAGTGTTCATTAATAATATAACGTAAACTTAAGATTCAAGCTATGATTTCAATTGGTAATTTTTCTGACGGAAAACGGATTTAAAAAAATCAAGTTTGCAAAGTGGCAAAACGTGCTTCTCTAAAACAAGACAACAAAATTGCATTTTATCATCACCATATATAAATAAATGCAAAAATTGATACACATATTTCAAAATATTAATCAATATTATGTGAAATTATACGTAACCTCTCAAGAAGAACATTTAACATATGCTTTATTTTTTAACTGAGAACCCTGCAACAGGTTGTCTCAAAGAAAGGGACAATCTCTTGTGAAATTTCCAGTCTCAGGGAGTCTCGGCGAGTGTGTAGGCGAGACATCATACACATAGCTGAATTCTGAATCAGTGCTCCACCAAGCTTCCGCGTGGGTAGTTGTGTCATGTGTGGATACCATACTGTTTCGGTTTCATACCACTTCTAAAAGTTTTCTTTGAGATGAACAAAAAAAAAAAGTGATAAACGGCCTTAGATTATGCTGAAAGAAAAATTAACAATCGTGGAAAAAGTTGATTCCGGAATGAAGAAAAAATGACGTGGAAAATATATTTTGGAATCGCGCCTTCATCTTCATCTAACGACTCGTTTTCACTCTGTGTTCTAACCTGTATTTCTATTAAAAAAATTACATCAAACGTCTTGTCATTCTGTGTTTATATTTGTATATCTGTTTTTACAAAAATTACATTTAATGTCTTGTTTTCATTCTGTGTTCAAACCTTTATCTCTAATTAAAAAAGTTACATCTATCATCTCGTTTTCATTCTGTATTTTTGTACCCGTATTTGTATATAAAAAAGTTACATCTAATGTCTTGTTTTTATTCTGTATTTTCGTATCTGTATTTCTATAAAAAGAAAAGTTTTATCTGATGTCTCTTTTCCAAATAAAATATTTCAGCAGTTTAAGAATTTTTATACAGGTATTGTCAAGCTTGAGTCACAGAGTTGAATGAAAGAAAGGAAGACAAGTCCAGGTTTTCAAGGAAAATACAGGTACTTTATTACTTAATAGAGAAGGCATGTACAGTTTCAAGATTTCATTCAGAATAACAGCTGTTAGGAGCTGCTGCAGAGGGGATCATCCTGCTTTAGCTCCCATCTTCAGATTAGAAGAAAACAAGTGGTACGGAATCATAGTTGTGGCAGACGCGGTCTGGAGAAGACAGATCAGGAGAGTGTGAAGAAGAGCAGATCAAAAGTTTGGGAGCATGTACTGATAGTGTGTTGCTGCACCCACCACACGACGAACCACCTGGATAGGGACCCGAGTGCTGTGGGTGACAACACAGCACCATGGTGGAACAATGTGAGGTTTTTTAAGCCCAAGTTTTCCCTGTAAGTTGAAGGACATGCTTGCAGGGCTGGATGCAGGTTAATGTCATATCCAGAATGAAGTAATTGCATAGATCAAAGCTGGGCGTTAAATGTTAAATATTGTGTGATAAGCATGGTATGTGGTAAGCCTGATCCTGCAGGGGACAACTGTGTTCTAATGCCTTGTCACTTTCACCCTCTGCAGAACGGAAGATTATTATTTTTTTCTTCCACTGATGCCATTTTGAGTTGAAATCAATTCTGAGTTCCCATCTGAAAGGACGTTATCTGCAACTTATTGTGTGTTTTTTCAATACTGCCTTATTTCAATTGTATGGGGTCACCAGGGTGGTACCTCAACACTTAGAAAGTGTTTTGTCTTCTCTTTACAATATATATAAAATGCAAAACTGACTGACTGACTGATTCACTCATTATCAAAAACACTATTTTCCATTTAGCTAAAAGCTGAAATATGAAAGAATGCTACACCTGGGGTAGTAGTTATCAGCTAAAATGGGGCATTTGAGTATTTCAATATTTAGAGGTAAACTCTCCCCACAACAAAAAAGCTAAATACTCCAAAATGTCAAAGATGCCTTGAAGGATTTTGATGAAATTTGGTAATACTGTAGAAAAAAAGAAAATGAGCTGAAATGTGTTTTTTTTTCAGTATTTATTATTATGATGCTATGTATAAGCTTTGCGTTGAGAATGGAGACACATGAATAGTACCACCAGTCAATAAGGTGGACAAAGTAGTGAAAAAGTTGTGGGGTTCTGAACAGGAAAGAAAAACACATGGTCACATTATGAAATGGAAAGAGAAAATTCGATGAAGCTCAAGGAATAATTGCTGTATTTGAGTGATGGGCGTAAACAAATGAAAACTGTAAACATCTAATAATGACAATAGGTACACCAGCACTATTGCATTTTAAGATTATGTTAATAGACACTGGTCAGCAGCATTGCGAGACTTGAGCCATTGTTGAGAGAGATGATCTGGTGGGTGTTATATATGGAAATATTAACATCCAAAAATTTCGAGGAGTGGAAATCTCCAGGGTAGACTGCACAAAAAAGGGATAAGCAGCTTGAAGCAAGCTGTCAGCGAAAAGAAAGATCAAGAGCTGTGCAGAATTGGCCATAAAGGAAGGACCACTGTGCAGCAGGATTATCAGGTGGAACTTTCTTCAGTAAGTAGGCATGCTCTGAAGCCAGAATACTGGAGCTGACTTGAGGGATTAACATTATTTTGCTGCAGAATTGGAACTGCAGAGCATAGAATTTTGTGGTGTACCCCAGGGACAGGACACGAAAGTGGGGTTACCAGATTTGCGTCATACTTCAAGCCTGAAACATCTGAGCTTTTAAGAAGTAAAAGTTTTCTTCCTAACAGAAAGTAACAACATAATGTAAATAGTTGTCAGATCATTATAGTATTTTGATTTATGATACAAGGATCATTGCCTCAAACTCCAATAAATCTTTATGCTCTGTTCATTTCCTTATGTATATATCCATACACACACACACACACACACACACACACACACACACACACACACACACACACACACACACACACACACACACACAGTAAAGGGGTAAAAAGATGTGAAATCTGAAAACATGATTCAGTATTTGCCAATTAAGGCACCTTTTTATACATTTCATACAGACTTGTACATTTGATACCTGAAAGCTTTTAATGCACTTTCAAGTTAGTATGTATAGTTTCTGTCGCAGTGATAATCCAGTTAATAATGCCATGCAAGAAACTCCATGCACTAGAGTTACTTATACAAAACACAAAACAAGATCTATTTAAATCTCAAAGCAAACTCTCTTTTTTAAAAAAAGGATGTGAAATATAACTAAGTAAAAATTTGCTACCAGAATGATGACATTCATCTGCCTTGTAGGCACTGTTTAGAATTAAACTTTGCATATTGAAAGTAATTTCAGTGCATGGTTGTGCTCCTACTATAGAATACCTACCTATTTCATAGTCATTTTCTGCTACTCTCCTCATTTTGGGAGGTGTAGTGATGCCAGATTCAATTTCTGGTCTCTTTGGTGCTTTAGTGTCTGAAATCAAGTGATCAAAGCTTTTCCTAGTACCTTTAAAATACATAAATAAAAATTAAATAAACATAAATAAATATTACACAATAATAAATTTTTTTTTATCATGGCTGCTCAAATGAAACGTGCAGAGGTCCCAGTTAATGTAATATCACTAACAAGAGCTTTGCAATCATGCTTTTTCACTGAAAAAACTGTAAAGAAGGAGCTCCCCCAAAAATACCAGCTTAACAATTAACCCAGAGTCAATACATGGCCCTCTAAGCAGCACAGGTGGAAAGCTCTTTATCATATCAAAATATGAAAGTATTAATTCCAAAATTTTCTCATGCAGCACTTACCAAGCAGTTTTTTTGTAGTTGCTTGGGATGGCTGCCCCATATCCAAGCTCATTGATTTTCGAGTTCGAGGGCTGATTTGCCCCATAGGAGGATAATTAGCAGCAAGGTATCGGTCAGAAACTTTAGGAGAAGACCAGGGCTGGTTCTCTCTTAGTGTCCTGCAGATCAGAGCAGATATAACATTTTAGGATTTACTCCTGCTGGATCAGTTCTTTTTGTGTAAAAACTCTATTCTAATTTCAGCCAGCACAGAACACCAAAGACCTTTTAAAGATAGTGTGGTATAAGCTTTTCATAGTTAAGCAAAATTACACAGCAAGTTGGCAAAAAAAAAATATATTACATTGGACAATGAGGATGGGTTTTCATTTGGGTTATCTTTGAAGAAAGTGATAAAAGAATGATGGTCAACCGAGACTCCAAATGTTTCCAAAGATAAAGACAAAACATGGTCAAGGGAGAGTGGTATGTAGGAGTGGACTAATCTTGCATAAGTATTAAAATAACAAAGCTTATTATTAAAATTCTTTAGCTTATTTAAATACATTATTTTAGAATAAATTACAAAATTGTCATTAGCACAAAATCTTCCTCCGCTGTTTTAAGAATTTTAATTATTTTGAAATTACTCCTTCCTTTGTAGAAATGTAGACTAGTAGTGCCTCTACATTAGATAAAGTTAGGAATTGTTCCAGCTTTGCTCACAATGCTTCCTGCTACAGACTCTAGCTTCCCCATGATCCTTTCCTGGATAAGCAGGTTTTGAAGATGGATGGACAGAAGTACTTACAGGAACTGAGGTATATTAGAGTAAACTAAATTTCTGAAATGCAAGAAATTATAACATTATTCTGAAGCATGTTGTATCGCTCACGGAACTGTTTAAATAATACATACATCTTTCTGAGTTATGGATACTATGTTTATAGCTAAAAACTACATGTTCAATAGACAGGCAACAGTTGCAATGAAACACATCTGAATAACCACAAACATCTGTGACACCAATTGTCCCAAACATTATGGTGCTCTTAAATAGGGGAACCATATATAAAAGGTGTTAAAATGCAAATACTCTTAAATTACAGTCTACAATTTAGACTTTAATCAATTTCAAACCATGGAGGAGAGGGGTAAATCAAGGAAGAAAATAATTTTTGTTTAAAAACATTATGGAGGACACTGTAAACCCATTGTTCAGTGTCTGCCAGCCACCACCAGGGCCACGCAGGTATGGACAAGGAAGGCTTTGACGCCTCTGACAGGATGGCTTTGTGAACATTGACTGGGATATGGTTTGTGAGTAACACGGTGAGGACACTGAGGGACTAAGTAGTGCTTCTCCCCAGCAGTAAGGGGTCCCCAGGTGTATGTTCAGTGTACGTTCTGACATTTTTTCCTTTGTTTTTAAGTCTGGGTTCTGTTTTGGTCATGGGAATCCTATAAGGCAGGGGGAACAAAACTGCAGGCACAACAACACTTCACTTGCAATATAAATAGAGGAAGAGTGGAGGCAAGATGGGGGTTCTTATTCTACGTGACTTAGAATATGTTTTTAAATTAATGTAGAAAAACAGACAATGCTGACTAAAACAGAGTGTCAATATAATGTATTCAACCCCTTGGAGGTGTTCCGCTTTTACTGCTATACATTACTGAATCCCAACAGATTTCATTTGGCTTTTTAAACACTGATCTAACAGAAAAAGACTAATGTCAAAGTGAAATCAGATCTCTGGCAAGTGATCTAAATTAATTACAAATATATACACATATATATATATACCTTAAAATAAGTGATCATGTAAGTATTTACCCCCTTCAAGTTAATATTTAGTAGATGCACATTTGGTAGCAAGTCTACCCTTGTGTTTGTGTGGATAGGTCTCAGCTTTGCACATCTGGACAATTCAGTTTTTCTCTTTTTAACTTTACAAAATTGCCTAAACTGTCATGTTGCATGGCAATCATGAGTGAATAGTCTTTTTCCAAGTCCAGCCACATATTTCCAATTGGATTGAGATCTGACTCTGACATTACCACTCCAGGAGCCTCATGTATAAACAGCGTGTACACACAAAAATGTTGCGTAAGCCTGTTTCCAAGCTCACATTGTGATGTATAAAACCTAAAGTTGGCGTAAAGCCATGCCCATTTTCATGCCAGCTAAATGCTTGAAGTACGAAAACTGGCAGCACCCAGCGTCAAAGCAGTGCTTTTGTTCCAGTGTGGCTTCCCTTTCTCTTTTTGATCCACATCCCTGACGCGGCTTTAACAAATAAACAATATGAAGTTAATTTCAGTGTAAGGCATCTGATTGTAATTAACCTGTAACAATATAATGGTTCACGGAATTGCCAAACTATTCCAAATACCATAGCTGCTTTAGCATTGTTACTCTGAAGTATTCATCCCACTGTATCTGAGTGTGAAATCACAGCTCTACAGCAGCTGATCAGAAAGAGAATTACTGGTATACGGCATCAAGCACCGCTGCCTCAGCCATGCGCTATTTGAACTGCTCTCAAATGACAAACACTTCAGAGATTTCCCTGTACAGACCTCGTGGTTCAGAAACAGTTTCATCCCAGGAACTATAAACGCACTCAATCAGTCCATCAAGTGCTCCTTGTAGAACTGTTTGTACTTATAAGTACAATCACCTCACTGTAAACTTGCGATACAGTTATAATATTGCACAAACTGAGCCACTTTATAAAAGTGCGTATTTACATATGATAATGGTATCATTTTTAAGATGAAATGCAGCAAAATATGGTTATAACATTATACAGATAAAATGTTAACATCATTTAAATAATCTATATTGTTAATAATTAAACATGTGAGGACACAGTGTTGAAGCGCTAGTTAGTTCAAGGATTGTTCCTGCCTCGCCACTGGAAGGATACATGGATAGAATAATTAAACATGTACTATGAAGATATTTCAATGTTCCTTAAAAGTTTTGAAGAATCGGCATTCTAAGCTTACAGAGGGCTTAACATTTATTACAGAGCTGACTGTGTACAGATTGGTTACTTGGAAAAAGAAAAGGAAGAACGGGAATTGGGTTAGTATTAGTATGTTTGAAAGAGACAGTACTGCTGCAATAAATGATTTCATCGAAGGTTGCACATGGTGCAGCACATCTTGCGGGAGGCAGGAACAATCTCTGGACAGGGCACCAGCTCTTCACTATCACTGCGCCACCGTGTTCCCATATTTAATAACATGCTTTAACTCCTATCATCATGAAAATATCAAGTATACATCTCAGTATTTGAATTATTCAGAGAGCTGTAATATCACGAATGTAATGGATTCTGTGTCCTGTCGGAGGAAGAGAAAGCCTGTTTAAGAAGCATGTAGTGATTCACACACATAGAAGAACACATACAAAACTAAGTATTTAACATGCTACTTTATAAGCTTTCATATGACATTCAGACGATGGGCTACGACTTGCCTTTTCACAGCGACTTTGATATCTGACAACTTCTTTTTTATTTCGGGCACTGTGCGACTTTGTGAACTTGAGCTTTCCAGTTTCTCCGACACTCTATTTCAGTCAATCAACTTCCTTTTTTTGTTTATACCACTGTTTAAACCAACAAATAGTACATTTTTCCTTGCTTCCACTTGGTATTCGCTGAAATTCTATTTTCCCCCATGCTTTCGCCATTGCCTTTTCACAGAACGCTGAGCTTAACACTAGAATTACCAGAGCCTGCAAAAAAAACTCGTAGATCTGTCCCACCTTAAATCGCTTCTTAAAACCGTTCTCATCTCTCCACCAGCGTCTTTTGTCATCTAAATGTGCTAATAAACACAAGCTGCAAACAGCCAGCTATTCCATCCCCCCCACCGACTTAGAATGTGCACGAACTTCTCCCAGCTCATGCCTTGATTGATTATCTAGGAGTGAAGTGGAGTTTTAGAGTGGAAATAATAGATCGTTATTTGGAACACACTCATTTCATGTGTGTTCCTTTTCTACAGTAATCTGTGTAAACACATTGTTAAAACAAAACTTTTTCATATTCTGGTAATAAATGTTACAAAATGTAGACAAACTATAAAATGTGTGAAGCCTGAAGGTCAAAGATCAAATAAACACTTTCACAAAAGGTTCAAGAATGACACAACAGCTTCTATGGTATACCGGTAAGATTTCCTCTCTCAGAGTGCAGCAGATTTGCCGTACCTCTCAGACCCAAGTTCGATTCCCTGCTGGGGAGAAATTTTTTTTTTTAAACCTTCCCTGCTCTGCCTGCCTGAACTCCCTGTCTATTTATATAGTAATAACAATAATTTTATTATTATATAGCAGCTTCCCTGTCTGCCTATCATATAGTACCTTTCCTTCCTATCTATACTAATAAAAGGCAAAGCCCTCACTGACTGACTCACTCATTCACTCATCACTAATTCTCCAACTTCCCATGTAAGTAGAAAGCTGAAATTTGGCAGGCTTATTCCTTACAGCTTACTTACAAAAGTTAAGCAGGTTTCATTTCGAAATTCTACACGTAACGGTCATAACGGTTGATAAAGGTCGACAACGTCCGCCACGTTGAACTTTCTTATTTATGGCCCCATCTTCACGAAATTTGGTAGGCGGCTTCCCTGCGCTAACCGAAACCAATGTACATACTTATTTCGGTGGTATGATGCCACTAACAGCCGCCATATTGAACTTTCCAACGTCACTAATTCTCCAACTTCCCGTGTAGGTAGAAGGCTGAAATTTGGTACTTATTTCAGTGGTATGATGCCACTGTCGGCCACCATATTGAACTTTTAACGGAAACCGATGTACATATTTATTTCGTTGGTATGACACCTCTGTCAGCCGCCATATTGAACTTTCCAACGTCACTAATTCTCCAACTTCCTGTGTAGGTAGAAGGCTGAAATTTGGCAGGCTCATTCCTTAGAGCTTACTTACAAAAGTTTAGCAGGTTTCATTTCGAAATTCTACACGTAATGGTCATAACGGTCAACAACATCCGCCATGTTGAACTTTCTAATTTACGGCCCCATCTTCACGAAATTTGGTAGATGGCTTCCCTGAGCTAACTGAAACCAATGTATGTACTTATTTTGGTGGTATGATGGCACTGTCAGCCGCCATATTGAACTTTCCAACGTCACTAATTCTCCAACTTCAAGTGTAGGTAGAAGGCTGAAATTTGGCAGGCTCATTCCTTACATCTTACTTACAAAAGTTAAGCAGGTTTCATTTCGAAATTCTACGCGTAATGGTCATAACGGTCAACAACGTCCGCCATGTTGAACTTTCTTATTTATATCCCCATCTTCTCAAAATTTGGTAGGCGGCTTCCCTGCACTAACCAAAACCAATGTACAGTCTTTGTTACTTATGGGCCCATCTTCAAGAAATTTGGTACACGGGTTTCCAATGCTAACTGAATCCTACTTACGTACATATATACGTCCATAGCCTGCAGCTCGGTCACCGTGTGAGGTGGCGTTGGGTCCCCCATCCCAACGCCTCCCACGTTGTTGGCTGCCTGCCTATATAAGACTGTCCGTCGCTCCGGTCTCTACATTCCCTTCCTTGCTTCGCCACGGGATTCACGTCTCCCTACTGATAACTACAGTCTTTTTGTTTAATCCACGGCTTCTCCGCTGTTTTATTGTTTGTTTATTACAATTATAGTTATTGTATAGGTATTTTAGACTTATTTTACATTTCTCAGGTACCCATTTCCTTTATCATTCCAATTCCCATTACCATGTCTATCAAGGTGATCACTATCGATCAAAGAACTGTCACTTACCGAGTGGTTTCCATGCCCGGAGATGGCACCTACCATTCCATCCTCTTTGTTACATATTGCACGGCCATACCAGGCTCACTCTTGATATCCGTAGGAACATTGTGTCTTATGTATTGAATTACTGGGACAGGTTAAAGGTGTGGACAGATGACGGTACAGGAGATAATTATACTACACAGGAGCACTAGAAGAGTGAAATGCTTAAGCCCTTCACCTATGGTTCTGCATGTGAGTTGATGGCTGCCGCTGAATTGTTCGGTTGTCGCTTTCAAGTGTACCGAAATGGCCAAATATTTTACACCTTTCGACAACCGCCAATGCCTCTTAAACATCTTAGATTCACAGGTGACTATTTCAGTAGGGGACACTTTGATGGTTATGAATGTTTAAACTCTCAAAAGCTGGATGTGATTTTATTGATGAAACCGGTTGTGTGCTTACAACGCTTGACAGATGCCGAATGTCACTTCAACACAACAAATCCTGCAAATACTGTCGCAATTGAAACAAACCATGAAACTGAAACCGATTAAAGAGTAAGATTAGCGCACAGCTTGGTCATGTTACAACCGGAGGGTCGAACTGACAACATGGTATACAAAGAGATCCTTAACAAATAATTATTGGCATATTTTCCCTTCAGTTTAAAAAGGTTTAATTTTCTTCTTAATAAAAATTTTAATGCAGTACTTCGCCGCTGCGAAGTGCGGTATTTTGCTAGTCTATCTATATATTGTGAGCTGGAGGGCTGATCGCACCCCAAGAAGATACAGATGCCCCTGGGAAAACCACAACCCCTGAAACACAGACTACCCTCACATTGCTCCTTACATTCTCACTTGCGCTATAACGTGTAATACAAGCCTTGCGCGATACTCCGCTAACTTAAAAGCCTTGTGCAGCGTCTGTCAGTTTTGGAATTGATTGTTTTGCTTTTATCTCTCTCTCTGTCTCTGACATTCTCTGCTCCTAGCGGAACTGTCATCTCTGACTTGTCATGGAGCACGTTTAAGCTTTTGAAAAAGAAACAAATGTTTGTTTGCAGTGTTTGAATAAAATTCCTGTTTTCTATAACCATATGTGTCTCTGTGCAAATCTGTGTCCCAAGCATGACAATATCTATCCATTTAGCTGTTTTTTATATACCTATTATACAGTGCCCTATGGGGTGCCAAACAGGCAATTACAATGATTTTCGGAATATAGGTGATTGGTAGGATGACACCGGACTTTGTTCTGTATCCAAACGGTGCCATCTTTTGTCTTTGCGCCTGGTGCAGCTGCATTGTTCTTATATGTGAATTGACGTTTCTTGTGGGGAGGGCTTCTGTTCTCTTTCTCCGATCTGAGTTCACCTCTGTTATAACGCGTCTTTATTTGAAAACAGCTGTGTCAGATCTGGCAGAGCGTGAACGCGACTGAGAAAATAAAACTGAAGAAAAAAAAAGATAACCTTTACAAGTACCATACATTTACACCGTCTGTTACAGACTCAAATCAAATGTATGCTTTTATTGTATAATAGTAACAATAAGAACAGCTCACTACTCAAAACGTTTATTTTGGGAGACGTTAAGACTCGAACCCAGAACCTTCTAAATTGGGAGTCAGCAGCTCTAACCAGTATACTACCCGAGAAGTTAGGACAACAAGCAACAGTAACCTGATTTCATCTTCTTCGGTTATAGTCTTGGGGGGGAAAAAAAATGCATTTGTTTTGTTATACTTGTATCTTTTGTGAAAGTGCTTATTTGATATTTGGACTTCAATCTTCACACATTATACACTTCATGTATACATTTTGTTGTTAGTGCTAAAACATGGAAAAAGCTTGCCTTTTAGGTATGTGTTCAACATTTCTGTCATCCTACACTTACACAGATCTTTGTGGACACAGAACACACGTGAAATGCATGTGTTACGAATAACAATATATTTTTTTAGCCTAGGTACCTGACTCACTGATAAACAAGGCTTCACTTAGCAGAGGTTTTAGCAGTTTCTCAAGCGTTGGGAGGGATGGTATAACAGGCTGCTTGCTGCTTGGGATTATCAACACATTTACACGAAAAAAGACACTGAATGGACGTGCGAGTGGATATAAAGTGGGCCAGTTTTACGAGTTTTCTCTTAAGCTTTGGTTATTCTAGTGTTAAGCCATTACTGTGTAGCTTTGTCTTTATGCTTTGGGTCATTGTATTGCTGGAAAATAAATCTACTTTCAAGGAGCAGGGTTCTGCAGAAGACATAATTTTTACCTGTATTGAAAACTTAAAATGAGGTAGATACTTTTCATGGGCACTGTATATTAGCTGCCAGCCTAATGTACAAAATATTGAAAAAATAGATAATGACTGAAAAACAAATAATTCCTCTCTACCACAGATGGTTCTCGCAATAAGATAACACCAATGAAATTTCAAATTAATTATTCTTTGAGTGTAGCCTTGATCTTAGATAGATGGGATAAAATTTTGTTTGTCCTCAAGAGGAATTTTGGCATGTTTCTTGTTCATTTAGATATAAAGTGTAAAACGAAATGTTTTGCATTTCAAAAAAAGAAACAACAAAAATGACCAGATCCTTCACACTCAAACAAGCCAATATAGAGTAAACGCATGTAAAATACACAAGTGGCAGAAAAGATCAAAAATTACCAATGTTTTCATTTTGATAACCTTTGTATAAAACACTGCAAGAAAGTGAACACTAAAGGGTATTACCAGTCTGAAAGAAATATTGTTTAGATAAATGGGGAAACAGACTAACCTGCAGCTTGGATCACTGTGATGCAAAGGGTATGTATCCATGGCAACATTTTCCATTGAAACATCAGCCAAGAGTAGTGACTTTCTGTGTTTGAGACTGCTTCGGCTTCGCACTTCCTCTGATACAGTGAGAAGGGCTGTATCAATAAAGAAAAAAAGGAACATTACTTACAACTGCATAGCATTGCTAAGCAAAGTCACACTGGTTTAATGACTCAACAATATTAAACATTAGTTTTTCATATTATCTTTTGTATATTATGCTTACATCAATACCAGAGCTCAGAATTATACTTTTTTTTGTAAGTTCTGTATTTGATCGCTTTTTGATAGAAACAAATTTGAAAAAACAGGCAGAAGACTGCCAACTGCAATATTAGTTGGTTGTAGACATCAACACAAGAATTGGATATTTAAAAAAAAAAATGATAAAAACCTGGGAAGATATGTTATATGGGAACTAAATGATAAATTTCTTCCTTAATTGCTGACACAATAGAAAGACAATTTTACGGACAGAAAACACAAAAATGATAAACTCGTATCATGAATGCAAAGACTATGATGTAAACTAAGATGTGCAACCTTGTAAGTCAAGGTTTTAAAATCAGTACTCTAGTATCCAGCACAGGTTTATGACCAACATTAAAATACTCCTTTTGACATAGTAATGTCTAAAATCCTTTGAGTACACTGTAATTTTAAGATGGAAGCCTGCTTTAAATTAGAAAACATAAAGACAACTACAGCAGGATCCTTTAGCTATAGGGCGACAAATTCTTGGTTTACTTATGAATATACTCATATAGACATGATGTATACCCTGGGGCTTAAGTTTCTTCAACAATGATGGAATCATTTTAAGACTATTTACTATAAATGTTACTGTCTGTCCTCTATGATTTCACAATTCACAGTCTATCAAAGACATATGACACATAAACAGAAAACAGTAGCAGAACATTGAAGAACATCATATTTTTCAGAAAAAATGGCTTCAAGCTGACCAAAATGAGCAAGGTTTTGGAAGCGGAATCCGAAGACAGAAATAAAAAACCTAGCTGATTTTGAGTCTGACTCAAACAGCAGTTCAGAAAAAGACTATTACTCAATGTAATTTGTATTTAGTTTCATTTTGATCAGTGTAGATCATTGTTACTCAAAACTACTATATGTAATGTTACATCGACATTGGCAAACTATTATATGTAATGTTACATCGACAATGGCAAGATCAAGCAGCCATAATGTACATTTTAAAATGCATAATATGTATATATTATATATAATGTAGATATATATTATAATGCTTCTCTCTTCATCTCTGTTATTATTGTTACATGAAATTGTTAACATAAAGGCATTTATATTTTTTACATAAAATTTTTGAATTTATGTTTTGTATCAAATGTAATCACATTGGGAAAATTATGCCAAATTCTAGTGAAAAAATTGATTGCCCTTCCATTAATTTTGGAATAAGAAAGCTTTACTTTTTACTTCACTCCTTAGGTAAACTTGGGGGTTGGTGGCAGGATTGGCACTCCTGCCACGGAAAAAAAACTCACACTGTTCCAGTGTGGTGCGGAGGTGTCACCCACTGCACTTGGGTCTCAATCCAGGTGGTTTGGCGTGTGGTGGGAGCAGCAACGCGCTATCAGCACATACTTCCAACCTCTCCTCTCTTCTTAGTTAAAAACTTCTCTCAGGATACCCATTTGGAGAGGTTTTTGGAAATGTTCTGGATGGGGATGGGGGACTCATGGTGCTAAATGCTGTAACTATTTTTTTCTTTGTGTTCTCAACTTGAAACTTTAGACTGATAACGTTGTCATGATTGGGAACACCTTAGCGGTGAAAAACTGAGATGGTAATACTTGTACATGAGATATACTGTATCAGAAAACAAAAAAATAAGAAAAAATTACAGCGAGCTCCTATTTTTTTTCCCCTGGTTTAACAGCAGTTTCTTAGTAAAGGAATGTTTAAATTTGTCACAGCAAAGAATTTATAACATTTAAGAAGTTATCTGTCAGTTTTTAGTGAAAACATTGACTGTTCTGACTTAACTTTTTGAATAATAAGGCTTTATTTTAGTGTTTTCCCCTGGAGATTGCTAAAGTGCCCTCAGGGTGTAAGGTGTGTCCCATATGCAGCTGTTCCCAAATAATGAGGTCATGCTCTGAGTCAAGACACTTTCTACAACAGCAGAGCAAAAAGTCCTTAGGATCACTGGAGAGACCTGAAACTTCTTTAACTGTCTCAGATGGTAAAGAGGCTGTCTCACATTTTCAGACTGGGCTTGAATATGTTCAGTCCATGTCAAATCCTCAGTGTTGTGAACACCCTGATATTTGAAGCTGCTCATCCTCTCCACTGCAAAATCGCTGATGTTGATGGGGGTGCAGGACTGCTGCTGTCGCCTATTTAAGACCACCACCTGTTCCTTGATTTTCCTGAAATACAGTTGAAGGCAGTTTTCCTGACACTACTATGCCAGGTTCTCTACTTCCTCCATGTATGTTGTCTCATTGATGTTATAGATGAAGCCCTGCTTGTATGGTAAGTAACAGTGATCCAGTGTGTTACCTCTTCTGGTTGTACACATAATGTGTTGATAAAAATTTTGCATAACTTGTCTGAGGTTTGTTTTATTAAAGCCACCACCATGATGACTGCTGCGTCCGGGTGTTTGTTTTGAGTCACACTAAGCACATTGTGTAGTTCAGACAAAGCTGTACCATATGAGGCAGGATGTAGACCGGCGTGGTGATAACAGCACTGAACTCAAGAGGCAGATAAAATGGATGGCACTTGATGGTTAGATATTCCAGATGAGGCGAGCGGGAACAACAGAGAGAACGCCTCACGCCACTGGGTGTTCACCATGAAAAAGACGCCCCAGTCTTTAGATTTGTTAGCTGCTGCCTTTCAGTCCATGCAGTACATGGAAAAGTAGTTCACAGAATGTGTTATTCAAATTTATCATATTAATGTTTTATTATCATCATTTGTAGCCACTGGAGGTCAAAGGGCTCTTTCAGCTTTCTTCATCAGAAATCACCTTTTGGTCATCAGCTTTCAGGTTGTTGCACCAAAAGATCTTATCTCATCTACCAATCTTGAATTTGGCTGATCTTGCCTTATCTCTAGTAATGCAATTTGAAACATCCTTAATCCACCTACCGTTTATTTTTCTGCTGACATACCCTATCCAAATCCACTTTCTTTTTAAATGGTGGCAATTAGTTACATTAGGTTTTGACCAAACACATTAATATTTGAAAATAATACCATGTACGTATCTTGCCATGGCTTAATGAATAACTCTCATGTTTTGTGTATGTTTTAAATTTAGATGCCTTGATTTGCTTTCATATGTTAAGATACATGACAATTTGTTTTCAAAAGTTTTTTCTCACTGAAAGATCTTTGATGACTGTGATAGACAGCTTCATGCTTAACAGAGCTAATATTTCAAACTGACTGTATCTTGCAGAAATCTGGAGAAACATTAATTCAACTGTTATTGAAATTAGTGTGTTTAATCGCTTAATGATACAGACATATTGCTTTAGTTCAATTGAGCTAAAAATGTTTCAATACTTATTTTCAATCAGCATCTGGAACATACTGTTTCAGTGTCCAAAAAAGGTCAGGCAGTATTGGTGCTTCAGAGCTTCTAGTTGCTTTTAATGTAATGAGACTTTTTAGCATGGTTGACTATTAACAAATGAAACAACAGTACCTGATATACAGTGGTGTGAAAAACTATTTGCCCCCTTCCTGATTTCTTATTCTTTTGCATGTTTGTCACACAAAATGTTTCTGATCATCAAACACATTTAACCATTATTCAAATATAACACAAGTAAACACAAATTGCAGTTTTTAAATGATGGTTTTTATTATTTAGGGAGAAAAAAAATCCAAACCTACATGGCCCTGTGTGAAAAAGTAATTGCCCCCTGAACCTAATAACTGGTTGGGCCACCCTTAGCAGCAATAACTGCAAAAAAGCGTTTGCGATAACATGCAATGAGTCTTTTACAGCGCTCTGGAGGAATTTTGGCCCACTCATCTTTGCAGAATTGTTGTAGTTCAGCTTTATTTGAGGGTTTTCTAGCATGAACCGCCTTTTTAAGGTCATGCCATAGCATCTCAATTGGATTCAGGTCAGGACTTTGACTAGGCCACTCCAAAGTCTTCATTTTGTTTTTCTTCAGCCATTCAGAGGTGGATTTGCTGGTGTGTTTTGGGTTATTGTCCTGTTGCAGCACCCAAGATCGCTTCAGCTTGAGTTGACGAACAGATGGCCGGACATTCTCCTTCAGGATTTTTTGGTAGACAGTAGAATTCATGGTTCCATCTATCACAGCAAGCCTTCTAGGTCCTGAAGCAGCAAAACAACCCCAGACCATCACACTACCACCACCATATTTTACTGTTGGTATGATGTTCTTTTTCTGAAATGCTGTGTTCCTTTTACGCCAGATGTAACAGGACATTTGCCTTCCAAAAAGTTCAACTTTTGTCTCATCAGTCCACAAGGTATTTTCCCAAAAGTCTTGGCAATCATTGAGATGTTTCTTAGCAAAATTGAGATGAGCCCTAATGTTCTTTTTGCTTAACAGTGGTTTGCGTCTTGGAAATCTGCCATGCAGGCCGTTTTGCCCAGTCTCTTTCTTATGGTGGAGTCGTGAACACTGACCTTAATTGAGGCAAGTGAGGCCTGCAGTTCTTTAGACGTTGTCCTGGGGTCTTTTGTGACCTCTCGGATGAGTCATCTCTGCGCTCTTGGGGTAATTTTGGTCGGCCGCCCACTCCTGGGAAGATTCACCACTGTTCCATGTTTTTGCCATTTGTGGATAATGGCTCTCACTGTGGTTCGCTGGAGTCCCAAATCTTTAGAAATGGCTTTATAACCTTTACCAGACTGATAGATCTCAATTACTTCTGTTCTCATTTGTTCCTGAATTTCTTTGGATCTTGGCATGATGTCTAGCTTTTGGGGTGCTTTTGGTCTACTTCTCTGTGTCAGGCAGCTCCTATTTAAGTGATTTCTTGATTGAAACAGGTGTGGCAGTAATCAGGCCTGGGGGTGGCTAAGGAAATTGAACTCAGGTGAGATACACCACAGTTAGGTTATTTTTTAACAAGTTGGCAATTACTTTTTCACACAGGGCCATGTAGGTTTGGATTTTTTTTCTCCCTAAATAATAAAAAACATCATTTAAAAACTGCATTTTGTGTTTACTTGTGTTATATTTGACTAATGTTTAAATGTGTTTGATGATCAGAAACATTTTGTGTGACAAACATGCAAAAGAATAAGAAATCAGGAAGGGGGCAAATAGTTTTTCACACCACTGTATCTGAGTTGCATTCATAGTAACAGTGCCACTACTTTTAGAACACCACAGATGTTCCAGTTGCAGTTAATGTGCTGTATACAGTACGTCTCAATAACAGTTCCATGTTTTAATTGGTCTATTTCAAATGTACTGTATAGCCAATGGGTACTCAAGGGTAGACACTGCAACTGTGTAACAAGACAGCTTTAAGACTAAATAGTAACAAATAAATAAAAAGTCACAACTGTTGTGGGTTATGCTCACAACTCAAAGTTGTAAACAGCCCATCAATGTCATTTCAAAAACAGAGGTTGTCAAACTACGTAAGGAAATTTCTCAAATCCTCTCGGTGGCTCTAAAAAAGACAGAAATGTTCATTCCTGGTGACAGGAAATGCCATCCTTGTAGTCTTGAACCAAGTAGTTCTACTTCTGCTTTCAAAAACCCAAGTCCCTGACCAATTCTGACAGTGTTATAAGATGAGGCTCACCAGATATAAATGGCTCAAAAGTTGGACCACTGTAGTTTTCCAAATGCATTGTGAGTCTTTAACTACCTTATTTAGGTTTTATATCTCTGGTTGACTGTCATCATCCACTACTGGTTTCATGACTAAAGGCAGATTGGGGTATTCAACAGATGTTTTATTTTTAGCAGAGAAGACATTGACCAGACAGAAGTAACAATCTGTCACATATCATAGGAACAGTAAAATGCACTGACTTCCAAATACTTTTTAGCCAAACTCTCAAATTAACAGCACATTTTGTACAACAAATGTGGGCAGTAAATGATTTGTTTTGATCGCCAGTTTTACAACCAAATTAGAGCTTATATCATTTCTTAACAAGTGCAATCATGCTGTGCCTTTGAGGCTTCAGTACATACTTGCCACAATAATAAGAGAATGTAATGCAGCTGTTGCAACCCTCCTGAGACATTTCTGCAGTAACAATTTTATTCTAAACCATTGATTCTCAACTACTTGGTCGCAAGTCGCTATTGTTTACATTGTCAGTATGTTGCAACTTGGATATTGCCCCTGATTTGGAGGGTTGAGAAGAGAATTACATGGGAAAAAGTGGGTTGCGACACCATAAAGGTTGAGAAACACTGTTCTAGACAATATATTCAAAGTATGCACACTTTGGTAATCAAGTTGCTTTCGAAGCTTGTTCTGCCAGAACCCATTCTGACTAAGCATGTCTAAGCATTAGCATATCCATTACAAGTAACAAACAACCTGCACTGAATGTATGCCCAGGCGCACTGTGATATAGCAGGTCTGCGGCTCAAAATGGATGGCCAGTTTTTAAAATAAATAATCGCCGCACTTGTGGCTTAAGGATGGGCCATGGTAGTGTGGCAAGAACGGTTCCCGGGTGCGATACGGGCATGGGTGTTTCTGCACTGAAGTGCACGGGTGCGTGATCGGCCTTGTCCATAATTGATGCCGGGAGCTGCTTATCGCCACCCATGTGCCACGTCCCCATTATAAATAGAAGAAGCTTGAGTCAGACAGAGGTTAAGAACGAGAGAAGGCAAGAAGCTGAAAGCCAGTGCAAGTGAGAGCAGGCTCACTAGTGGATGCAGGCAGCTGATAGGATAGCCCGGAAGGAATGTTTGGCCGACACTCAGGCCAGAAAGAAGTGATAGCTCCTGCTGAGTGCTTAAGAGGAGCAGGAGTGACTGGGAGTAAGGATGGCTTGCAGCATAAGGCCATGGAACACAGTGGGATTTGAAGGCTTGGGAGGTTGAAGCCCTAGCGCGAGCGCCCTGGCCATTGGGGAATCTGAGTCTCAGTCCAGCGGGAGCTGTACGGAGCCAGGGGTAGGAAGGCTACTGGACCAGTGTTGATGGCAGCTGCACATACAGGTAGGTCAACTTCCTTGTTTCAGGGCCCGTATGGAAGAAACAGGGAAGCCGCCAGCTAAAAGGCGGCACCGGGTTTTTAAAGGGAACTGCTTCCAGCAATTGTTTTTAATCTCGTGTTAATGGATTTATTTATCTTGAATTTATAACCTCCACTTATCGCTTTTATGGATTATTTATTTATTGAAACATTTTGAAGCACTGCAGTTTGGACAAAGTTTTGGTTTAGTTTGTTTGATGTTTCAATAAAAGCACGCGCACCTTTTGCACCATCCCCTTGCTCAGATTCCCAAATCGGGAAGAGGGAGCGTGCAGCAGGACCTGCACCGTCACATATACACAGAAAAAAAAAAAGGATTGTAACAAAAAATAACTATAAATAAATTGGTACACGACAGGAAAATTTTTTAAATGATTTGATGATAAGTTGATTAGCAGAAAAAAATCTATATGACACACCCACAAGTGCTCAGGAACCAACGTATTAATTGTCCAGTGTAACAGGCCAAATGAACTGATAAAAAAATGTTTTGCTTCAGATGTATGGGTGTGTTGGTTCTGAACATGTTACCTGACTTTTCAAATGAGCTTCGTGTTAATTTTGTTCTTCTGTTTATTTCTTCTAACAGGGATCAGTTTAAAAAGTTTACCAAGTTAAATGTATTCCTCAATACAATCAATTACTTCTACATCAACTATCATTTCTTTCACTGTGTTTGGCTGACAGTTTTCCTTCCAGGTCTGTGAGACAATGCAGGGATACTTGTGCTTGACTAGTTTTGTCCTTTAAAGTCTTAGATTTAACTTTATCCTACATCTTACCACTCCTTGACCACTTGAGATGCTACACCTAATAAGAACAAAAATATCAACAAAATGAAAACAGGGCTCCTTTTTGCTCTCCGCGGGAGTAGCTCTGTTGCAGCCGCCCATAGGAAGGCTGCTCGCATCATGCAGGGGATGGGGGAAAGCCTTTGGGAGCCCCATCCTCGGAAGAGTCAAAACCATTGGAGAGCCAATAGGGTCAGGTCTGTTGGGGACAGGAACTGGTGTAGTGCTGAGGCGTCAAATGCTGCATGGCAGCACTCGGGTCCCAATTTGAGGTGGCCCATGCGGGTGGATGCATGGAATGTCTTGTCTCTCCGGCAAGATGATCATCTTCCTCTGCTGCTGGAGGAGCTATGTGAACTCCGCATTTCAGTGGCGGCAGAGGTGCACAGACCGGGGACTGGCCAGATCTCTGTAGGTGGATACACCTTTTATTGGTCTGGTCAGTCTGATGGCTGAGAGCTACTCAGGGCGTAGTTGTTGCTGTAGCGGATTGGCTTCTTCCGATGGTGTCCGATGTCACTCCTTTCAACGAGTGTATTATGGGACTAAGACTATGGAATTCCCTGGGTGCCTTGTCTGTTGTCTCAAGTGTATGCTCCGACCGCGGTGAGTGATGTCTTGGCGAGGGAGGCAATTTATTCGCAACTTTGCTTGGTGGTTGATGGGTGCCCACGAGGCGACACTCCTCTGGTCATGGGCGACCAATGCAGCCACTGGCACTGACAGGGCTGGCTATGAGGATTGTCTTGGTCCCCATGGGTCTCGTGACCATGGTAAAAGTGGCTCCATGTTCCTTGACTTTGCAAAAGGTCAGGGGCAGGGAATCGCTGGATCCTGATTCCAGCGCCCTGAACTGCATCGTTGGACTTGGTACTCCAATACTGGTGGTGCGGTGAAAGAGACTAATCACATCCTTGTGGGTAGATGCTAGAGGCTCTTGCAAAACTGCAGGGTCTACAGATGTGCCCAGTTTGTAAATTATGACCACAGACTTGTTGTTGCTACTCTTGGGATCCAGCTTAGGTCCAGTAGGTCTGACTTGGCCAGACTCCAAGACCAGGCTGCTTCTAATGAGTCTGCACGCAGTTTGTGTGAGGAACTTTCAGATTTGGGTACGACTGCTGATCCTAATGTGATATGGGAGACCTTCCACGACAAGACCCTGAAGGTTGCTGAGGGTTGTGTTGGTGTTACCAGTGTTCCCAGAAGGAGATGTGTCATCTTGCAGGGCACCCTGAATATCATCGAGATGAGTCGCAGCGCACGGCTCAATGGCAACTCTGGTCTGTACCGGGAACTGAGAAGGATGGCTACGAGGGCTCTGAGGGCAGATAAAGAGGCGTTTGCTAGAGGAATCTGTGAGCAAGTGACACTCCATCTGTGGTCTAGTGACCCACGTCCTGCTTACAGAGGAATCAAAGCATTACACACATCTGAATCTGTTCCTTGGAGAGTCGCAGTCAGGGCAACTGATGGAACGGTCCTTACGGGTGACATTGCAGTCGTGACCCGCTGGGCTGGCTACTTTGGGCAGTTGTTCAAAGCTGATCCTCCAGCTAGGATGTTGGATATCTCTGGATCCACGGTTCTTGAGGCTGATCCTCCAATTAGCTGTGAACTACCCAATCTCACTGAGATTGCACAGGTGGTGAACAAGCTGAGAGGGGGAAAGGCTGCAGGGATCTGTGGTATCCGGGGTGAATTTCTCCCGACTGGTGGTAAGTCTGTCCTCCTGGCATTGCAAGCAATCTTTGCTTCCATTTGGGAGATTGGCATCATCCCAACTGATTGGAAAACGTGACTTGTCATCCCTATCTGGAAAGGAAAGGGTGATCGCCTGGGGCTCCCAAGGGCCTGGGCAGTAACTACAGGAGGATAACACTACTCTCGGTGCCGGGTAAGGTCCTTGCTAGGGTCGTACTCAATAGGATCCGTGATCACTTGCTCACCTACCAGCAACCAGAACAGTTGGGGGGTTAATGGGGTCAGGCCTGTCAGACCTGGGGATCGGAACTGGTGTAGTTCTGAGGTGTGGCCAACTGCACAGCAGTACTTGAGTCCCAATTTGAGGTGCCCATCTGGGTAGGCGTGTGGAAAGTCTTGCCGTTCCAACATGATGACTATCTTCCTCTTCTGTTGGAGGAGCTTTGTAAGCTCGAGATGTGCGGACCTTGGACTGGCCAGATTTCTGTAGGTGGGTGCAGCTTTTATTGGTCTGATCGCTCATATTGCTGGCATACTCATGGAGTAGTTGTTGCTGTCATGGAACGACTCCTTCCGATGGCGTCTGATGTCACTCCTTTCAATGAGTATATTATGAGATTCAGATTAAGGCACTCTCTGAGTGCCTTGTCTATTGTCTCAGTGTATGCTCCGAATGAAGTAAGTGTCTCAGTGAAGAAGACATTTTATTTGCAACTGTGCTTGGTGATTGATGGGTGCTCACAAGGTGACACTCTTCTGGTCATGCATGACTTCAATGTGACAACTGGCACTGTTAGGGCTGGCTATGAGGACTGTGGTGGAAGTGGCTCCATGTTCCTTAACTTTGCAAAAGGTACACAAGATGATTACATTTGCTTCCATTTGGGAAATGGGCATCTAAGCTGATTGCAAAACGGGAGTTGTCCTATTTGTAAAGGAAAAGGTTAATGCCTGGATTGCTAAAGAAGGTTCTTGGTGCCTAGTAGGGTCCTTGCTAGGGTTATCCTCAATAGGATCTGTGATCACTTACTCACCTATTAGTAACCCAAGCAGTTTGGTTTTATGCCTAAGAAGTCTACCATTGACTGCATCCTGGCACTGAGGGTTCTCATAGAGCGCAAAAGCGAATATCGACAGAGTTTCTTTGCAGGCTTTGTTGATTTTCGCAAAGCGTTCGACTCAGTTGATCGAGCTGCCCTGTGGGACATCCTGAGGGTTCGCAGGATCCCCTCGATGTTGCTGGATATCATGGCTGGCCTGTATACTGGTACTGTGAGTGCTATGACGAGTGGAGGCAGGACCTCTGCGTTTTTCCCAGTTGATTCTGGGGTTTGTCAGGGGTGTGTTCTTGCTCCTACTTTGTTCAATGCTTGTATGCACTGGGTGTTGGGCAAGGTCATAGGGTCCAGCGGCTGTGGGGCATCTGTTGGTGAAGAAAGATTCATGGATCTTGACTTTGCTGACGATGCTGTGATCTTCGCGGAGCCAATGGAGGCTCTGATCGGGGCGCTTGAGAGACTGAGTGAGGAGTCTGAGTATCTTGGCCGTTTGTGTGTCCAGGCCTTTAATGACCTCTTTGGGCACAGCCATCAGCAGTGTGTCTGTTTGCAGAGAGAGTGTTGACCTTGTCGAGAGGTTTACTTACCTTGGCAGTGACATTCATGTCTCTGGTGACTCTTCCTGTGAAGTCAGTAGACGGATTGGGAGAGCATGGGGGGGTCATGAGGTCGCTGGAAAGGGGTGTGTGGCGCTCCTGATATCTATGCAAAAGGACAAAGGTCCAAGTCTTTAGAGTCCTGGTGCTTCCTGTCTTGCTATATGGCTGCAAGCCATGGACGCTATCCAGTGACCTTAGACGAAGACTGGACTCCTTTGGTACTGTGTCTCTCTGGAAAATCCTTGGGTACTGTTGGTCTGACTTCATGTCGAATGAGCGGTTGCTCATGGAGTCTCGAATAAGGCACATTGCCTGCATTGTGAGGGAGCGTCAGTTATGGCACTACGGCCATGTGCCGCGTTTCCCTGAGGGTGATCCAGCTCGTAAGATCCTCATTGTTGGGGACCGAGTGGCTGGACCATACCCAGGGATCACCCACATAACACCTGGCTGCGGCAGATGGAGGAGTCATTTCCGGAGGGTAGGACTGGACCACGTGTCTGCCTGAGGGGTAGCCAACTGGGATCCTGAGTTGTTTCACTGTGTAGTGAGTGCAGCAAAGCACTGTACCAGTGCATACTCCCCAACTTGACTTGACTTTTTGTTTGAAAGTACATAATAAATTTTATTTTTTGATGCTGTCTGGGCCCTTCCATGTCCACATCTTGTTTTGTTGCTTTCTGAAGAATGCATACACACTATAAAATTCTCCAGGTATATACTGAAAACTTCTCCTGATTTTTTCAGTAATTTGGCAGGAGAACTTTAGCTGCTATAGAACTTAAATAATCAACTTATTATTAGAACATGAGAAAAAGTATAAAGAAAAATCCAGAAAAAAAGGCTGGTGAGAGCAGGGAATAGTAACATCCATAGCACCTTTGACAGGTGCCACCTTAACAAGATAACCAACAGTGTTGAATTCACCTCTCAATGGTTGTAAGGTTGCGGCTGATCGGTGTATATACCATGTTTATAAAGAAGTAACTTCGACTTGAAGAATACCAAACTTAAGTTAATTCTCTTGTTTGAAAATTTTCTAAAAACTGGAAATACAATTTTTTCTCTTCAGTGCAATTTCCCTGGCTGTAAAGTGAGTGAATTTCAGGTATCAGAGAGGTTTTGGAGGACATATATAGTTACTTGTCTTAGTTTTGCAGGCTACTGGAGGAGAAGGGGCTACAATAATAAAACATATTAATTTGTATTCAGATACCTTATGCGCACAGTTTTGCTATGAAGAAATTTACTCTGTCTTTTACAATGCCCTACAATTATCAGTCACGTATAGCATTGCCAAGGTCATTATATTGACCAGATATAATCAGACTGTAAAATATCACTGTTAATAGCAAAACATAAAACTTGTTACCTGCAAGATATGCCACACTTTGTGTGTTTACTTCAAATTTATCACACTTTAGATGTTTTCCAACAAGAGACAGCAATGTATGCAGGATTCTAACTGTTCTTGCCACAGTAGTAGCTAAAGGATGTCTGTAACCTGGAAAAGTAAAATAAAATATGAAGACACATGCAAGGTTTACCCTTAGTCATTTAAAACAATGAGCTTTTTCCTAACCTTTTAGCAGATGCCCCACCAAAGCAAAATTAAAGTTAGCATTGAAATTGAGGCCAACAAAATGGTCCATTTGTTTACAATGCCATTCCAAAGGCTTCCGGATTTCCATAAAAATATCCTCTGGGCTCTGTGGGGAGAAATGATTAACATTTTTTTTAAATTTGAGAAACCTGAAATACCACCATGCAAATTAAAAATGAACTCAAGATAAACAATTAAATGTATTTTATACTGCTTTCAAAATTTATTTTCACAACTATAGCTGTTTTCAAAGGAAGTATTATAACTTTTAAATACTTCCTAACAAAAGACATTAGTCTATGATGGATGTTGGAGTATCTTGCAAAGTGTTCACTGAACTTCTTGCCAACACAGTGATGTTAGAACAAGAAAAAGGCCTAGACCTACAGTACAGTTGATTCAGGAAGTATTCATACCCTTTCACTTTTTCATATTTTATTATGTTGCAGCCTTTTGTTAAAATCACTGAAAATTTATTTTTCCCCACATCAAGCAGCACAGTATGACAAAACAAAATTAGGGTTTTATATATTAAAAAAAAAAAACTGAAATATTACTGCCATCATTTTGAAATGTTGCTATTCTATAGGTGCCAGTTTGACTAAACTTGAAGATCTCCCCCTCATTCACTGGCGATGAAACCTGTCATTTAAATGCACAGCATGAATAGAATGATGTCTTCCTTGTTTCCATTTAATGCAGAGTTTTCAAGAAGTAACTGTTAACTGACTATAAATAAACACAGTTTGACCATACAAATGGATATTAGACATGTGGTCTATACAATATGAGTTACATGAGAATTTTACATGGGCTTTTTTCACATTTTTTGACATTGCAACCTATTGATCACGTTGAGTTGGAATATTAAGTATTAAATTTCTCCATGAAATAATGAGATAAAAATTTTTTGTAACCACTTCAAACTACATGGGGTAAGTAAATTTAAAATAAGTATAATTTTTGTGTGGAGTATTCCTTTGACTGACTTCTTTACCCCATGCAAAACAACTCTGATATACCACTATGGAATCTTATTTTTTCATCCATTCGTTTATCTTTAAATTTGCTTAATGCAGCTATGAGATTATGGCAGGTTGGAGCCTGTTCAGATCCAAGGGGAAAAGGCAGGAACTACATCTAGACAAGAAGTAAGTTCATTACACAGGTCATTCATACTCACACCTACAGTCTTTCATTGAGGCCAAAGCCCAAGAAAACTTATTAAAACATAGTAAAACCTGGTCAGGATTCAAAGACAGTTTACTGGAGCTATGAAGAAGCAACATTAAACACTATTCAGCATTTATGAATCCACTAATTGAAATGGGTATGACGTTAAACTACATCCGACCCTGCAAGTGGTCCTCCAACTTGCTGGGAAAACGTCTGGGTTGGTGGCAGAATTGGCATTCTAGCCGCCGTAAAAACTTCACGTACATCTGAAACAGCAGACAAGACTCTTTTCTCCTCTCCATGGGAGTAGCTCTGCTGCAGCCACCTACAGGAAGGCTGCTCGCATTATGAAGGGGATAGGAGAAAGCCCTCGAGAGCCTCAGCCCTAGAAGAGCTGAAACCGTTGGAGAGCTAATGGGGTCAGGCCTGTTGGGGATAGGAACTGGTGTAGTGCTGAGGCGTCGCAAACTGCACAGCAGTACTTGAGTTCCAATTTGAGGTGCCCATCTGGGTAGGTATGTGGAAAGTCTTGCCTTTCCAACATGACGACCATCTTCCTCTTCTGTTGGAGGAGCTTTGTAAGCTTGAGATGTGCGGACCTTGGACTGGCCAAATCTCTGTAGGTGGGTGCAGCTTTTATTGGTCTGATCGATCATAGTGCTGGTATACTCATGGAGTAGTTGTTGCTGTGGTGGCATGACTCCCTCCAATGGTGTCTGATGTCACTCCTTTCAATGAGTATATTATGAGATTCCAATTAAGCACTCTCTGGGTGCCTTGTCTGTTGTCTCAGTGTATGCTCCGAATGAAATGATGTCTCAGTGAGGAAGACATTTTATTAGCAACTGTGCTTGGTGATTGATGGGTGCTCGCGAGGTAACTCTCTTCTGGTCATGCATGACTTCAATGTGACAACTGGCACTGTCACTGCTGGCTATGAGGACTGTGGTGAAAGTGGCTCCATGTTCCTCGACTTTGCAAAAGGAACACAAGATGATTACATTTGCTTCCATTTGGGAGATGGGCGTCATCTAAGCTGACTGGAAAACGGGAGTTGTTGTCCCTATTTGGAAAGGAAAAGGTCAATGCCTGGATTGCTAAAGGGGTATAATCATTGTTCTTGGTGCCTGGTAGGGTCCTTGCTAGGGTTATCCTCAATAGGATCTGTGATCACTTACTCACCTATTAGTGACCCAAGCAGTCTGGTTTTACGCCTAAGAAGTCTACCATCGACCGCATCCAGACACAGAGGTTTCATTGAGCACAAATGCAAATATTATCTTTGCAGCCGTTGTCAATTTTCATACAGCGTTCAATTTAGTTGATCGAGCTTGCCTAGTGAGAAATCCTGAGACTTTCTTGGGAGTCCTCCTGAAGTTGTTGGATATAATGGCTGGCCCATACATTGGTAGTATGAGTGTTGTGCAGAGTGGAGGCAGAACCTTTGTGTTTTTCCCAGTTGGTTCTGGGTTTTTTCAGTGGTGTATTCTTGCTCCTACTCTGTTCAGTGGTTGCATGGATTGGGTGTTGGGCAGGTTCGGGGGGCCCAGTGGCTGTGTGGCATCTGTTGGTAAAGAGAGATCCACTGATTTTGACTTTGCCAATTATGCTGTGATCTTCTCAGAGTCAATGAGGCTCTGATTGGGGCTCTCAAGAGACTGAGCAAGAAGTCTCAGTGTTTTGGCATGTGAGTATCCAGGATAAAAACCAAGATCCAGGCCTTTAATAACCTCTTGGGCACAGCTTTCAGCAGTGTGTCTTTCTGCAGAGGGAATGTAAACCTCGTCAAGAGTTTTACTTACCTCGGCAGCGATACTCATGTCTCTGCTGACTTTCCTATGGAGTCAATAGACGGAATGGGAGAGCGCGGGGGGTTATGAGGTCACTGGAAACAGGTGTGCAGAACTCCTGATATTCGTGCAAAAGGACAAAGGTCCAAGTCTTCAGAGCCCTGGTGGTCCCATTTTGCTATATACAGTGGTGTGAAAAACTATTTGCCCCCTTCCTGATTTCTTATTCTTTTGCATGTTTGTCACACAAAACGTTTCTGATCATCACACACATTTAATCATTAGTTAAATATAACACAAGTAAACACAAAATGCAGTTTTTAAATGATGGTTTTTATTACTTAGGGAGAAAAAATCCAAACCTACATGGCCCTGTGTGAAAAGTAATTGCCCCTTGTTAAAAATAACCTAACTGTGGTGTATCACACCTGAGTTCAATTTCCGTAGCCACCCCCAGGCCTGATTACTGCCACACCTGTTTCAATCAAGAAATCACTTAAATAGGAGCTGCCTGACACAGAGAAGTAGACCAAAAGCACCTCAAAAGCTAGACATCATGCCAAGATCCAAAGAAACTCAGGAACAAATGAGAACAGAAGTAATTGAGATCTATCAGTCTGGTAAAGGTTATAAAGCCATTTCTAAAGCTTTGGGACTCCAGTGAACCACAGTGAGAGCCATTATCCACAAATGGCAAAAACATGGAACAGTGGTGAACCTTCCCAGGAGTGGCCGGCCGACCAAAATTACCCCAAGAGCGCAGAGACGACTCATCCGAGAGGTCACAAAAGACCCCAGGACAACGTCTAAAGAACTGCAGGCCTCACTTGCCTCAATTAAGGTTAGTGTTCATGACTCCACCATAAGAAAGAGACTGGGCAAAAACGGCCTGCATGGCAGATTTCCAAGACGCAAACCACTGTTAAGCAAAAAGAACATTAGGGCTCGTCTCAATTTTGCTAAGAAACATCTCAATGATTGCCAAGACTTTTGGGAAAATACCTTGTGGACTGATGAGACAAAATTGAACTTTTTGGAAGGCAAATGTCCCGCTACATCTGGCATAAAAGGAACACAGCATTTCAGAAAAAGAACATCATACCAACAGTAAAATATGGTGGGGGTAGTGTGATGGTCTGGGGTTGTTTTGCTGCTTCAGGACCTGGAAGGCTTGCTGTGATAGATGGAACCATGAATTCTACTGTCTACCAAAAAATCCTGAAGGAGAATGTCCAGCCATCTGTTCGTCAACTCAATCTGAAGTGATCTTGGGTGCTGCAACAGGACAATGACCCAAAACACACCAGCAAATCCACCTCTGAATGGCTGAAGAAAAACAACATGAAGACTTTGGAGTGGCCTAGTCAAAGTCCTGACCTGAATCCAATTGAGATGCTATGGCATGACCTTAAAAAGGTGGTTCATGCTAGAAAACCCTCAAATAAAGCTGAACTACAACAATTCTGCAAAGATGAGTGGGCCAAAATTCCTCCAGAGCGCTGTAAAAGACTCATTGCATGTTATCGCAAACGCTTGTTTGCAGTTATTGCTGCTAAGGGTGGCCCAACCAGTTATTAGGTTCAGGGGGCAATTACTTTTTGACACAGGGCCATGTCGGTTTGGATTTTTTTTCTCCCTAAAATAATAAAAACCATCATTTAAAAACTGCATTTTGTGTTTACTTGTGTTATATTTGACTAATGGTTAAATGTGTTTGATGATCAGAAACATTTTTTGTGACAAACATGCAAAAGAATAAGAAATCAGGAAGGCGGCAAATAGTTTTTCACACAACTGTAGTTGCAAGACATGGACGCTATCCAGTGACCTGAGACAATGACTGGACTCCTTTGGTACTGTGTCTCTTTAGAGAATCTTTGGGTCCCGAATGAGGCACATTTCCTGCATTGTGAGGGAGCGTCAGTTATGGCATCACGGCCAAATGGCGTGATTTCCAGATGGTGATCCGGCTTGCAGGATCCTCATTGCTGAGGACCTGAGCAGCTGGACCAGGCAATGGGGACGCCTACTTAACACCTGGCTCTGGTAGATAGATGGTCATTTCTGGAGAGTGGGAATGGGCCATGTGTCTGCCTGGGGGGTTTTCCAACCAGGAAACTGAGTTGTTTTGTCATGTGGTGGGCGTGGCAACATGCTGTACCAGTACATGCTTCCCAACCTGACCTCACCTAATTGAAATAAGGGCCGTCTTAACATGGAGCTGTCATAAGAATGTTTTTTAAAACTACTGCAATTGTCAGATACAAGATTTTGCTTTTCCTTGCTGAAATTAACAATGGTTAATTTCTACTCTGTTAGATTTCATTTCACATCAAATACATCTTTAAAATCTTAACATAAAGAATAAGCAATATGAATTATTACTTCCTGCATTATTATCGATAAGGGAGATAAGGTGTAAAAACATTAGATACTCTTCTACGTGGCACAGAAAAAATGTTACATACCAAGAGAAGAATTAAAATTCCAAAAACAATGTTTCTTTGACATTTATCATATCATCTGTAATCTCTACTAAGTAAATGAAATGTTGGATAGAATAGTTGTCAGCTCACTTAAAGGTGTTGCATACAAAAATACAATGTTATAAACTTGCTTGCTAAAGGTCATTACAGCAAAAACAGAACACCAAGTAAATGCTATATGAATTTATAAATTAGTTTAGCCACAGATTATTTTTAATTGTGAGATGCCTGCTTAAAAAAACATAAAAGATTAACTGTGTGAAGTGACAGTTTTATTCTTACTTCTGTTAGACATGAGCTATATTTACATGGTTACCTTATCATTGAAAACCCGGAAACTGTCTAGTGTGTGCAAGTTTTGTTCCAGTAAGGCTGTTCCTGCTGAATAGAGATTAACTTCATCCAGCTGAAGAACTGCAATGGCCACCCAAAAAAGGGCTTTGTGTAGTGGAGAGTCCTGGAGAAAAAAAGAAAAAAAAAAAAAAATTAGTACTCTGAAAAGAACCTTAAGTCAATGGCAGACAAACAAGGACATGTAAGCATTCATACCTTATTGAGAAGTGGTTGCAGTTTAGTCAGTGCAATCACAGTGGCCTCTATCAAAACCTGACTATTGTAGTTATCAGGACCCTTCAGGCAACTCTCTAAACCCTGAAGAGAACAAAGAGGCACAATTCAATATTTCTTGTTTGTGTGTAAATTGTAGCCTTCAAGTTGAAAATACACTTGAAGTTAGGGGTGGAAATAGGGAGCTGGGAATAGTCAAGTTGAGTGGATTTTTTTTGAGTTGTTAAGTGAAATCCACAGAATAGAAACACTGTTAATTAACAGTCCTGAAGTTGGCAGATATCTTTCATTGGTCAGCATGCCATTAAACACTAATATGTCAATTTCTTTCTGTAGTCTCTTAACAAATGTCCAATGAAAACAAAAGAACATTAATTGGGTTATTCATTTCAGTTAAGTTTTTTAATACAAAACTTTAAAATATTAATACATACTAGATGTAGAGTATTTCCTGGTCTTGTCTGGGTATCATTTCAAAAACTGTTGTAAATTTTACTTTATACTGTCTAAGCAGTATATAGTGTCCTGTTTGAGAATCAGCTTGCCTAGTGATGTCTATCTGAAAAACGTATATTCAATGTGAACTGCAGCCTGTTGAAATGGAAAAGGTTACCTGACATAATCAGAGGAACCTGTGGTATACATATAGTTTCTCATTTATCATATTCCATGAAGATTGCGATCACTTGTTCTACCCCAGAGCCATTCCAGCTGTAATCAGTAGTTATAATCTCAATACTGTACAAGGTACAGCATTAAATATGACACAGAAACAGTACCCAGACAGGCTGCAATGGTTGTGTAATAGTAATTGATGCCAAATTGCAAGAAATATCTCCAGAGTCAATATGGCACTGTCAGCTGGGGCAATGACAAAAATAGTAAAGGAAAAGTATAATTAAAAAAAGAATTTAAGCAGCATTCCAAACCTTCCTGTTTACACGAAAGAGCTCAAATGTCATTCTTACAACATCAATCTGAAGAAGTTCTTAAATTGGCCCTGAAATGGACTACTAGAATGCCCTGGGATGATTCTTGCCTTGAACCCACTGCTGCTGTGGCAGACTGTGACCATTCCCATGTGCCTGACTTTGTTTAGGAATGTTTCAGAATGTCATGTTAATCAACAGAGACTGAATAAAAAGCAAAATAAAACAAGTGAAACTTAAAAGGGGGTGCAGAACTGTTAGCACAAAAATAAATAACTATCAAAAATTCACTAAATGTATGAGAAGTAGCATGGCTTAGAAAAACAGTAAAACAAACTGGTGTGCATTTTAAATACCTCTAGAGTAGTACATTTAGATGTTACATAACAACACTAAATGTCAAACGGTGGCTTTTGTAAGGAAGTACTGCTTTCAAAAATTTCTCAAGAATTTTCTAAACTCAAAAAGCTTAAGGATCATTATAAAATTAAGAGCCTAGTGAAAAAGGCTGTGCATATTCCAGGGGTCTCCTACCTTGCTGAGGATACGGATAATCTGTCTCATCTGTCCATGTGACACTCTCTTGCTAATACAACCAAAGACCACAAGGGCTCTGGGCTGTAAAGACGGATTATACTGGAAAGCAAACCTGCAAACCAATAAATGTAACAAAAAAAAGTCAGCATTATAGGAAACAGACAGAATTTTACTTGGTTAAATACTAATCAGTTTTGCCTTTGGCAGTGTCAGAAAATAATTAAATAATTTAGTACCATTCCCACTTTGTTTACCTTACCTACCTGTGTAGGAGGGGGTCTTCGGCTATTAGACTTATTACATTTCTGTCAAGTTAACTGAAACACTAGTTTGAAGAAACAGACTAATACAATTTATTGATAAACACAAGGTATATAGAAATATGATTAACTGCATATACAACAACACAGAGACGCTGGCTTTTTACTGGCTAATTAGAGTTCTAATTTATCTTGGCACAGATAAACAGTATTATGATACCAAGTCTAATTGTATCCGATGTGTGGAGTTGTTGCCATTGTGGCTCTGGGATCAAGTGGCGGTCTTGCGTTGGAGTGTACTCTTTATATTTTCTTACATGGTCCTTTGACTGTGGTGTGCTGTGATGTTGCCTTTTTCAGTTTACTGTTAGGCTCCTCAACAACTTCACAGGCTAAATAATTAATCTCTCTGGCACAAAGATGTAGGTGCTGAATTTCCCTTCTTGAAATAATGGTTGTTTCACAGTCTCTTCAGACTGGGCTCAATCACTGGCTCATAGATTGGTCTGGCAGAGTGGATGTCAGCTTTCAGGTCCCCAAAGAGAAAAGGATTGTCAGCTTTCAGGTCCCCAAACAGGGAGCAGCACCTAAGCTTTCAGGTTTCAGAAAGAGAAAAATTTCAGAGAAGAAGAAGAAGAGATGAGTGAAGCTAGTTTTGAAGGAAGGTGTAACCTTGGCTAACGGAATCAATGTCACTTCAGTTAAAGAACCAGTGTCTGCATAAGGGAATTTTGTCCATCACATACAGTCAGGTTCAGTTCATGGTCATAAGCCTGATAATTATCAATTTGGATGCCTTTGCCTAAGGAAGCCTCTGCAAAGTTGCCAGCTCAACTCTAGATTTACACCTTTGTCATCAGATGAAGTAAAGAGCTGACAAAATTTGGTCTAAGGTACAGTTTAGCCATTTTTTCTAGAATGCAGACTGGAGAAAGTACAGTTGGGATTTCTGCATCCCTGTTACATCTGCAGTTTTAATAGGGCTTATGTGTTACTAAAAGCCTAAGAGAACAGGCTAGGAGCGAATGCTGGTGTGTCTTTCTTCCATTGCTCTTCAGGTTTATTTGGCTGTTTTTCTTCTGATCTACTGATGCTGTTTTAAGATCACATGGAAGATCTAAGATATGAATAGTCTATTTAAATATGGTCTATGAATTGGACTTTTATAAACCTGGAATTTTACTGGATTTTAATTTGATTTCCTTGCTCTGGATTTAAGTCACTATCCTAACATGAGAACCTCATGGCCCTCCTCCACCATATATCCAGCTAATGCTACTAGAGTAAGTCTCCACTTCCTCAAATTGCAACCCATTTTTAACACTAGAATCCCGGAAGCCTATGAAGCTGCAGCTATAGACTCTACGCCATCAGGTAGATTGGGCATATACACCACCCAGATCTAAACACTAGTGTGGAGAGTTGCTCGTGTACTGAAGTGTCTATAGCCGCAGATGGAAGCTGCTGTCGTACTTTTCGATGCATTACACATGTGCTTTATCATCATGCCTGTGTCGATCAAACACAGGAAGGTCTGCAGTCTACTTGTGACTTTACAATAGTAAATAAGAGAAGTAAATAAATCAAGGTAAACAGTTAAATAACATATATAAGATTCACTGGCAGGATGACGCCCAACATCCTTATGTGTGAGCTGATGTTTCTTTCAGGGACGGCTTCTGTTCTCTTTCTCTGATGTAGAACCCTCATCCTCATCTGAATTCATCCCTGTTATAGCACTTGTTTATTTGAAAACAGCAATGTCAGATAAGGGGGGAGTGTAAATATGACTGAGGGAATAAAACTGAATAAAAAAAAAAAAACCTTTTACAAGTACCATAAATTTACTTCGGCTGTTACAGACTCAAATCAAATGTATCTTTTTATTCTATAATAGTAACAATAAGAGCAGCTTGCTACTCAAAAGGGTCATGCTCAGAATTGAACCGGCGACCTCTTGATCACGAGTTAGCATTTCATCCTACATTTACACAGATCGCTGTAGGCACGGAACACACATTAAATGAATGTATTCCAAATGACGATATATTTTTTAACCTATTCAACACCAGGCACCTCACACGTAGATAAGGAGCCTTGGCTTGAGCTGGGAGAACTTTTTGCCCTAGGTGAGCTCTGTTGTTCTATGGGGGGTTGGTTAGGAGAGCAGGCTGCTTGTGCTGATCGACACATTTAGAAAACAAAAGATGCTAATGGAGAGGTGCGAGAGGATTTAAGGTGGGCTGGGATTACGAGTGTTTTCGTAGGCTTCAGAGATTCTAGTGTTAAGCTATCTAGGAGGTAGGTGTAACTATTTCCCAGACTCTGGGTTTTAATGCTGGTCTAGTGGCTTGCTGGCTAACGTGGTCTTAATTCAACTGTACATACAAATAGAGAAGTCACATTGCTTTCTCTAACTATATATCTGGCCATTTCTGTCCAGCCTGGATTTATTTTTGGATTTAGTTTTGTTTTAAATATTACTTCCAGACTTTACATAGTGTCTTCAGGCTCAGACCTTTATATAAACAGTGGAATAATTCCTTACATAAAGTCAGAACTGTTGAGGCTAAACACAATGACCCAGCTGCCTCAAAAGCGTTGCTATGGGAATAGCCTGATGCCCATGCTATATTCACTGTGGCTCCTGTCGCAGTCTGCTTATGTCTGGAAGTAGCACTCTCTACCTGGGAATATGTCAGTCATGCTTGTCACGCCTGCAGTTGGTCCAGAATGCAGCAACGAAGCTTCTAACTGGTACCAAGAATAAAAAGAGCATCACTTCTGTGATTGCATTGGTTACCTGTTAAATACAAAGTCAAATTTAAGGTTTTATTACTTGTTTTAAAAGCTCTCCATGGCATAGCTCCAACCTGTATCTCTGACCTTGTCAGCCTCCATTCTGCCTCTCGAGCCCTATGGTCCTCTGATTAGATGTTTCTAACTGTTCCACGCTCTAGGTTGAAGTTTACAGGTGACCAGGCCTTCTCTATAGCTGCCCCAAGACTCTGGAATATTCTTCCATTTTTTTTATTAAGTCATCCCCCACAATAGATATTTTAAAATCAAATTCAAAAAGCTATTTATTTTCTCAGGTTTCTGAGTCATTTAAAAGACTATGTATTCAGCTGACTGTTCTATCTTGGTTTATTTCATATTGCTGCCAGTTGATTGTGGTTCTCTCATTCTATTGCTTTCTTAATCTGTTAGTCATTTTATTCTCTTTTATTTTGTTAATTATTTAGTTTGGCATAGTGGATTTTATTCTGCAGCACTTTGGTTGACACTTATTGACTTTTTAATGTGCTATATAAATAAATATGAAATGAAATCAGTCAAAGCCCAATTTGTCTTTCTGTGTCACCAGTTATCTTTTGATAAACCATATTATTCAATTATCCAAACCAATATTCCTTTTCCTTAAAGGTAGTGCTGTCTCTCACCTTATTTTCATGTTCACTAAACAGGTAACATCAATCCAACATAGTACTTGTTTGATTTTAGAATATGAATAAGTTAAAATGATGGTTTATCTAAGGACATGGCAAAACAATATATAGAACTTGTAATTGATCACAGAAATGTTGAGGTAGGTAGGTAAAAAAGTGTAGATTTTCTTTATTCCTTAAAAATATATCCATTTACAGATGTTTTCCAGCTTATTTTTGCTGTGTAAATTTTAAATACTCAGTACATATTCACAAGATGTTACCTCAAAAAGGCATTCAGCATTTTTATTCTACTAGTGTCTGTTTGGAATTTTGTCTGTGAGCAACTCAGTTTTCCTTTCAAAAACACAAATTGGCATAGAAATTTAAATGATGTTTATAAAATGGCTGTTTGTGTATGTCTGTGTTAGTGTAAGTGAATGTGTGATTGATTGAATGGCCTTATCAGGGCTGGTTCCTGTTTTGAATGCCTATACTTCTCAGATATGTTCCAGCTCTGCAACTGGAATGGAATTTTTTATTCCTTTCTCCATATTTAAAACATACAATCATTCCCATGAATAAAAAAGAAGTTTAAAAATAAAAAAAATATCCCTACTTTACAGTCTGTGAAGCATTACATCACATAGTTAACTGACATATAAAAACACGAAGATTCTAGTTGAGCAACAGAAGTGCATTTTTTTTGTTAAGACAACAAGTAGTTACTCATACTTCTCTGAGGAGAAAAACTTTACAGTATTGTTGTCCTTGAAACACTAAACAAAAACTAATAGATTTAAACGTTGCCCCCTAACAAATGCACATGAACAAATGCACCTGGTGACAAATGAAAGCAGGAAAAATTAGTACATCTACTGGGTTGCTCTTTTTAACATCAGTAGTCTCTGTGGAGAAACATTCAAGAATCTAAGTGGGCAAAAATGCTAAAAAAAATTCCTTGCACACTAAAGTTGTGTGCCTTATGATGACATGCATGCTAAATTTGAAAAGTCAGTGAATACTGTCCCTTTAGAGGTACATGTGTTCAAAAAACAATGGGCAATAAACCAGATGACTTCATATACAGGATGAAATGCTTTTTACAATTTGGTAAAAAAAATGTTTTGCCTGAATGCTTAAAATTACTGGAAAACTTATAAACACATTTGAATGTAAAACACATCCTATCATAAAATGTAATAATCTGTACATGCAGATGGAAATGGGATTTCATGTTGGTGTATCAGTGTCTAAACAAAAGGAACGCTATGCATTTAATCAGTACTACAACCATCAAGGCCATATGCCAAGTAGCATCTGAATTATTATGTTCTCATTAATGGCCCATCAGCTCATCAATATAATGCATCACTACATCCCTACTTCTAAAAAACACATATGGCCTAATACACCTTGAGTGAACATAAAAAATATATAATTTCTTAGAACATGGGATATCATTTTTTGCCTATGTTTTCACTTTTAATGCTATCATATATTTTCAATAAAAAAATATAAATTTGCAAGGTTGAGCTGCTGTTGCATAGAAAACTACTTTAGAATTTATTGTTTATTAGTGAAAAGCAAAACTATATATTTCAATCAGCTGACAGTATAAAATATAACAATGAAGTAGAAACTTTTTAAGAAATAGTTCAATAACTTACAACCACACTCACATGTTTCTAAGGAAATGCAAATATTTGTAAATGCTAAGTAGCATGAACGTTTAAAACAGTCTACATAAGCAGTTAGCACAGTTACTGGCATGTTTAGGGTGACACTTTATGCAATTTTCTGTGATTTTATACCAATTACATTCTCACACATTGCACAGCTTCATTCTACCAGAAGTGAGAAGGACCCAGAGGGATGCTATGACATAAGCAGCTTTCCAAAGTTGCAGTGCTAAAAGGTATAAATCTATTTCAATATTTGAACATAAAAAGCAAAAGAGCAATTTTTAATTAGCTGGAAAGAAAAAATAATAAATTAAGTAAAATGCAACATTTCAATGAAAACAACTGCTCACCATTTGTTTTATTCATCCCTTACTCATACTGCATGATGCAGTTCTGCAAAAAGTGTGCCAAGTGTCTGATATAGAAGCACACAGCCAGTATCAATTTGAGGTTGGGAACGCAAGACTGCAGATTGTAAACAAAGTAAGCTGTGAGTGAATGGCACTGGAATATGGCTCACTTGCAACGTTTTCACAGACACTTTAGTCCAGATAGTGTTTGCACATACAAAAATATACAGCTTTCCTTGCTTATGTAAGCACCAATGTGTATGGGATTCAATGTGTGTGATTTTCAGTGTATGCGACACAATACACAAATCTATATTTCAATATAGCTATACTCGAATCATATACTTTTTCCTAAAAAAACACCTCATCCATAGCAAAGTACCGTATTCCATCGGCCCTTAAATTTTCACAAAGAAAGCCCACCTTTTATTTAAACATTTTCAAACATTGTCAGGACTGTCAAGTAGTGCTGGGCGGTATACCGGTTTTTTATTTTTGTTACGATTAGGGGTGGGCGGTATGACCAAAATTCTATATCGCAGTATTTTTCTAAATTATCCCGGTTTCACGGTATTCAACGGTATTTTTTTTCCCCATGCATGAGTGGATGTTAACCACATTTTCCACTACAATTACTGGCTAAGAATAACCTGTTCCACTGTGAAGAGTATTGTACATTGTACAAAAAAAAACATTATAATGTGCACGCAAGTATTAATACAGTTTTGCATTGCCCCATAAAGTGATAGTTTTCAAGGGGGTGGTACAAATAGAGAAGGTATCACATTGCATGACAGAAGCAGTCAAAATATGGAACCTCTTTATTGAACAAATTTTTCAAAAACAAACTGTAATTTTGACAACATATTTTCAACCATACAAAGAGGCATTTAGACTGAGTAAAATATCCAGAAGTGCTTGTCAAAAATTGTATTGCACCGAATATGTCTTAGAAAAGGAATAAATAGTAAATATTTTTTGTAAACCAACTACACTTTCTGTTAATGTTAACAATCTCTGTCCACTGACATGTTAAAGTGACTTTTTAAACAACTTTATCATCATTAAACTGCATAATATTTAAACTAATAAATAATAACAATAAAATAAATAACAGTACTATTACTGATAGTGGCACTATTACTTTAAGACTTCAAGCCCAGGTGCATTACACAGTATTCACCAAATTAAAATAAAATAAAACAAGTGCAACTTGGTGATGACATCTTTACCAACTGAACCATCATTTAGGCAAACTGCATTAATATGAACCTTGCTTCAAGCAAAGCTATACTGGGAAGAAAAAAACAAACTATATGTCAAGAACAAAGTCAACATTTCCACTTTATTCTCGCTGTTTATGTTGAGATTAAAGTCGACATTTCCACTTTATTCTCATAGTTTACTTCATAATTAAAGAAGAATGTCGTAAACTAAACTTCTTCCTAAAATCAATGTTTAATCAATTACTTAATTTACCCTGTTCATAAATTAATGCAGCACATTAAATGCTTTGTGTTACGTTCCCCGACCCAGTGGTTAATCACTACGCTTCTTAAACTGACTTCCTCCGCACTAAGAGAAGACAGCAATCACTATACAGAATCCATTCACTTCATGATATTCCTGCTTTCTGAAAATTTAGAATGCTAAGATAAATACTTGATATCATTTTCATGATGAAATGCATTAAAGCAGGTATTACACATGCACGGTAGTAAGGCGGGAGTGCTGCTCCCTCGCAGTAAGGGGTCCCCTGGTGTATGTTCAGTGTAGAGAACTTTATGGCAGGTGTAAAAAGGCTCCAAAAACTGGATGTATGAATAGCTATCACATAGGTTTAACTTAAATACTGTGCAAATGTTGGGTTTCTGATCTGCTGGTCGGAGACACAAACACAGAATTCAATGCATGTTCTTCTGAGCGGGCAATCTTTGTTGCATGCATGCTGTCTCTATCTGACATACCAAAACCCCAGTTCCTTTTTCCTTCCTTCCTTTTTCTTTCACTACATAACCAATCACCACACTATAAACGTCTTTGTGAAATTAAAACTAGTTACTTAGCCCACGGAGTGTTCAGAACTTTAAAAATATCTTCGTTATAGATGTTTAATTATGCCATCCTTTCAGAGCTGCGCTCATCTCTGAACGAGTCGCCAGCACATCGCAGGATGAATACAAGCAAAACATACACTAGCAGGGTCAATATAGCACAACAAAACCCCACTTCCTTCATGACTTTGAAAGGAAACTGAAGCAGGCCGAGTAAACCCACCAGAAAAACATGCAAATGCAAGGCAGGCACGCCGCCGTGCCCCCATATGATTAATGCATGCTTTAATGCATTTCACCATGAAAATTATATTAAGTATTTATCTTAGCATTCTAAACGTTCAGAGAGCAGGAAGATCATGAAGTGAATGTATTCTGTGCGGCGATCGCTGCCGGCGACTCCTCTTAGTGCAAGAAGAAGTCAGCTTAAGAATCACTTAACACAAAGCATTTAATATGCTATATAACTTATGACTGGGTTTGAGAAAATCTAGTAAATTAAATATTCATTTTACGATGAAGTTTAGTTTACGATGGTCTACTTTAATGACAAATTACGAGAATAAAGTCAACATGTCGTCACACTATTACACAGTACCCAGGTACATTACACTGTATTGAAAACAAGTACAACTTGGCTTGCAGTATTATCCAGTAGTATAGAAACAGTATTTACACATCTGACCTTTTAAAACTAAAGTTATCTCCAGGCGACGGACGTGACTCCTTTTTTTCGGCAAAAGTTCTTCTGTTCAAAAAGAGCCCTAGTGCAACAAATCTGTGTTTAGCGGTGCAGCAGTGAAAAAGGTCCCCACTTGAACAGTTTCCCGCTGCGCCACGTTCCGAGCGTTGTTTAGGCAATTTAAACCGGTGTTGCTGTATAAGAAAAATCCATATCATAAAAAAAATAAAAAACGGTTTTCGGTATGAACCAGTATACCGCCCAGCACTAGTTACGATATGGATTTTTCTTATACCGGAACACCGGTTTAAATAGCATAAACAATGTTCGGAACGTGGCACAGCGGGAAACTGTATAAGGGAGGACCTTTTTCACTGCTGCACCAAAAAATCACCAATACTGTTTCTATACTACTGGATAATACTGCAAGTTGTACTTGTTTTATTATTTACTAGCCAACCCGCGGCGTACCATACGCCGCATAATCAAGCCGGTTTTTTAATGATTTTTAAGCACAGGGAGAAAAGTAACATTTGAAAAATCGGTAATGTAATAAATCAGCAAGAAAAGAAACATTGTAACAATGCAAGGAACGAACCAACACACAATCGTCCGTGACTGATAACTGGCGGACCGTCCTCGCGCCTCCTCCTGCCAGACGGAGGGATGGGGGTGCACGCCGTGGAGGTTGGAACGGGAGGAGAGTAGAAGGACGTCCATTCAGCTCCGTCCGTCATGCTAGTCTGCTGATTTCTCGTTCAGTATGCACTGCCTGCTCATGTGCCCACCTCCAACTCGTCACTTGAGTCGTCGTCTTTATACAGTACAGATGTACGTGTGACTGACGTAGACTTTTCATTGCTCTGTGCGGATCTGGCTGCTTTTCTATATATAATCCACTAAGACACCCAGACACGGTAGTAGCGAGGTGGGAAGGGGTTGTGTACAAAGGGCTGGGATGTAAGCAGTGGGAGCGTATGAGTCGCACTTAGTGGGAATTCCACGGTTTGCAGACCGAATGGGGTTCAGCGGCTTACCCACGCTGGGTAGACATACGGTCAATGTCATGCATAATTATTTATTGGATGCTAAACACTTCCGGAAAGACGCGGTTGTTTAAAACGGGTTGGTGTGAGAATACAACAGTAAGTGAATTAAAAGATGGAACTCTGGAGAGAGCAGAATACAACACAATAGTGAACCCGCGGCATAACAAACACCGCGTGACTCAGACGTGCATGTGGACTCTTACCACAGACGAAAGGGACTAACTGGGTGGTCGGTGAGTTTTTTCGTCCGGGCAAATGGGCAGGCAGTGTGAATGCCTAGAGAGCGAGGGTAGATGCCGGCCGGTGAAAAAGGAGTGTTGGTGGGCAGGAAAACGTCTTCCGTGTTCCTGCAGGAGCATCTAAGAAGACGCATGTCTGTCGTGGATGCCAATAGCTGTATGTAGCGTGTAAAACAGTTTGCTATGGTGCACGCGGTCGTGCGTAGTAACCGAAAAGTCGGTTTTTAAAGACTGCTTACTTCATTGTGCTTTAACATTAGTTGTAAAGGATTTTTTTTAAGGATCCCATGGGATACCCCTCGCAAACCGTTTCACACGCTGCATATGGCGATTCACCTCGGCGAGAAACATGCCTCTATGAACAGTCAACGTAGCTCGGAGGTGCATGACATGCACATGACATTAACCTGACCTGCACTGCATGTGGCCTCTACGACAGACGAATATAAATGACGCCATTTTTTCTGTGTCATCGCGTCCGAGTTGGAGGGCGTGGCCCTGCGAGTCGTCGTCGTATCCAATAGGTTTGGAGTTGGTGGGCGTGGCTCCTTCCTACGTGCGCCATAGGTGTCTCACTTGTCGGCGGCTTAGTGAATCCACGCCCCTTCCGGCATGCTTTCGATGGTTGTCTTGCCTTAGTGAATTATATATATAGATTTTTTCAATACTGTGTAATGTACCTGGGTACTGAGTAATAGTGTGACGATGCCAGTCCCCTACAGACTCCCTCTTCCCACATGGGAGTCTGTTGAACCAACACCATCGATAGTTATGACCGAAATGAGCTGACAAATCTCATTGAAGCCAGGGGCTGGTGGGAAGTGCTCAAGTGCTTTAGTTAAAAACAGTCAAAAGTAAAACCAAAAATGTTAATTGTGCAGTGTTCAGAAAAATACAGTACAGTAATCCCTCGCTATATCGCGCTTCGACTTTCGCGGCTTCACTCTATCGCGGATTTTAAATGTAAGCACATCTAAATATATATCACAGATTTTTCGCTGGTTCGCAGCTTTCTGCGGACAATGGGTCTTTTAATTTAGGTTACATGCTTCCTCAGTTTGATTGCCCAGTTGATTTCATACAAGGGACGATATTGGCGGATGGCTTAGAAGCTACCAAATCAGAGCATGTATTACATATTAACTAAAACTCCTCAATGCTAAAAGATATGCTTCCCGCGTGGCGCTTGTTTTGTTTGCTTCTCTCTGTCTCTCTCACTCTCTCTGCCTGACGGAGGGGGTGTGAGCAGAGGGGGCTGTTTACACAGTGGCTGTTTGCCTAGAAGATAGGACGCTCCTCTACAAAATGCCGCTTTATCGCGGTGCTTCTGTATACTTAAAAGAATGCAAACATATCTTATTTTCAAAGGAGCACCGTGAAGAGCAGATAATGTCAGAGAGAGCGCTCGCTAAGAAAAGCAAAAAATCAATACGTGCTTTTAATTGTGAGAAAGAACTGCCATCTCTGTCTTGTAATGAAGCACAGTTTAAACGTTTGACTAAAGGGTGTTATTTCATGTCTAGAGGGCTCTAATAATGTTAACAGTGTGGAAGAGCTTATAAGGGCTTAAAATATATAAAAATAACTATACAAACATATAGTTTCTACTTCGCGGAAATTGATTTATCGCGGCAGAGTCTGGAACGGATTAACCGCGATAAACGAGGGTTGACTGTACCCAAATAAATAGCAAATCTATGAAACCAGTGAAACGCAGGGATAAAATCCATAATAAATAAATCAGTTAAAATAGAGGTTAAAATGCAGTCTCTCTTCTCACTCAATCGCAGCACACCACCTTCTGTCTCCCGGCTCACCCGTTGCTGGCGGAGCCTCTGCAGCAACAACTGCTTTCTGCCAACCCTCGTCTTGGCTGCCGCCACACTGTGCAGCCAGACCATCCGAGGTTGGCATACCTCCCGTCTTCCTTCACGCTCACTCAGCCGCTCCTCAGATCCATTGGGAGGTCTTACATTTCACTTGCTCCACTCTACACGCTTAATCAGTGGGGTGAACCAGCCCCCAGATCGCCCTAGCTCGTGCTGCCTTCTTCTTCCTGGTGTCTGAATCGTCTCGCTTTTTCCCTTCTTTAACCTCCTTCTGTTCTATCTTTTTTTTATCCTTCCCCCTATCCTGCCGGCCCATAAATATAAGTCTCCATGGGCGCAGCATCTTATTAACACGCCGCAGAAAGCTGATGAAGCAATTGAGAACGATCGGGTGCGACTTGCCCCAATCACCTCATCAACTCCCTGCGGTCGTGCAATCGGACACGGTGAACTGGATTTAAAAACTGGCCATATTTTTTTTTTGGAGCCGCGGACCCACTATACCACAAATAGCAATGTAAATGCAAGTTGCTGTTTTATTATTCAAGGTCTATATTAATGCAATTTGCTTTAATGATGGTTCAGTTGGTAAAGATGTCATCACCAAGTTGCATTTGTTTTATTTTATTTTGGTGAATACTGTGTAATGTACCTGGGTTTGAAGTTTTGAAGTAATATTATTATTACTGGAAGTTACACTATTATTTATTTTATTGTTATTATTTATTAGTTTAAATATTATGCAGTTTAATGATGGTAAAGTTGTTTAAAAAGTCACTTTAACATGTCAGTGGACAGAGATTGTTAACATTAACAGAAAGTGTAGTTGGTTTACAAAAAATATTGACTATTCCTTTTCTAAGATAGGTTCAGTGCAATACAACTTTTGACAAGCACCTCTGGATATTTTACTATGTCTACATGCCTCTTTGGATGGTTGAAAATGTGTTATCAAAATTATAGTTTGAGTTGTTTGGAAAATTTGTTCAATAAAAAGGTACTATATTTTGACTGCAACTGTCATGCAATGTAATTCCTTCTCTTCATTAGTCACCCCCCCTTGAAAACTATAACTTTATGGGGCCATGCAAACCAGTATTAAAACTTGTATGCACATTAAAATGTCTTTTTGTACAATGTACAATTCTCATGACAGTGGAATAGGTTATTCTTTGCCAATCTGCTGTAGTAATTGCAGTGCAAAATGTGGTTAACTCATGCATGGGAAAAAAATATCGTTGAATACTGTGAAACCGGAACAATTTTGAAAAATACCGTAATATAGAGTTTTGGTCATACCGCATAACACTACTGTCAAGTCTGTTGAAACACTGTGAGTTAATCGCCTTCCAGTGCTGTGCTCTTTACTTGCAGCATTGAAGGGCAGCTCTGTTCACAGTGTACCATCTGGTGGGTCCTCCTTTTACCATGTCAAATTGATGTTGGGTGTGTACTTTGTATTCCAGGTTGAATAAAAATAATGCAATACAATTTCACTTTCAATTTCAAAATGAAATACCTGGAGTTCCAATATTTTTTTTATTACAAGGCGAAGAGAAAAAGCAATTCACATCTGGGTAGTAACATAGAAAAATCCTGATAATTGCAACTATACTGAATTTTCTGAGATGAAAAGTGCATGCAAGATGAGATAGACAGCAAAACATATCAAATTACCAATGTATCAATCATATTTTCTGAATAATTATTAAGAGTTACAACTACATGGGCATTTGCAGTGTAGCAATTTAGGAAACATCAAGCAAGGAAATAAACATGATAAACTGGTTAAATAATTGAAGATTTAAACACACAGCACCAATTGGCATCAGTCGTAGCCCTTCTAGTGCTAAACTTAATGTCTGTGGATGAACCTTTATGAAGTGTGTGTACTAAGTGTGTCTTCCATTCCTATGTTCAAATCAAAATTTGGACAAACTCATATCAACCAAAATTTATTACTGATACAGGGATAAGGGCCAATTTTTGTGTTGTGAGGAATTGCACATTAAACCAACACAACCCTTTAATTTACAAGATTTTGTGATTTCTCTTTGTTTGTGTAGTGTTCTTCGGTTGCCATATTTTCAATTCCTGTATATATTACCTATAAAAAATATTTCTCCAGAAAATAAAACTAACTCCAAGGGCAATTTAATAGTTGCTCACATTCTTCTTCTGTGCATTTGTCAATGCACATTTTTATTTTGGCAGCCTCAAACATACTTTTAATATACGACAATACAATTCTGAGTTGAAAACATTTAAAGGACTCTACAAATTCCCATTTGCACATGTAAAGATTTGTTTGATCATGACTACAGTTGGAAAAGAGACAAAACAAATTTGATTCTAATTAAATATGTCATACTAAAGGCAGTAAGGAAGAGAACGATGCAAAGTAGTCTCTGACAGAAGTTCATACTTACTTTTGTGCCAATTCTGTCCATTGATCCAGCCATTTGCATGATGGGATATCTCTCATGCAGGCCTGCAAAAATGTAAGAAAAAATCTAATATAGCCAGGATTAGTAAATTTAGGGATTCTTGTGCTGAACACATTTATTTTTGTCAATTGGCCTATTATGACTCTTTTATCCAGATTGCATGTAATAGCAGGGCCTGTTGGGACTGTAATACACAGGAGTTAAACTTAAAAGCAAAACTTGAGTCTTTTCAAATGACCCTTAAGGTTCCACTGAAATGATGACTGGTATAAAATATTATGTACCACTAAATGAATTCAAAAATAATGCTTGACTCATAAAAGTAAAGAACAGATAAACATTAAGATGCTTTAGTTTCAATTATAGTATGGTGGAGCACCAGCAATCTTTATCCTACCTCCATTATCTCCAGTAAAGCTTCTGTTACAGTTTCCAGTGATGTTAAAGCAAAAGTCTCCCTTTCGTAAGACCCTGGTGAGAATGATCGATCCCGGTAACTTGAGCGAAAAGCAATCACTGCGGCTGACTTCACTTTGCTAATCCCAAAAAGCAAGTAGAATTTGGGGAGCGAGAATTCAGTAAGACTAAGACGTAGAACCTGTTTTGTCTCCTCTGGAAAACACATTTTTGTTTGAGAAAAAAAAAAGAAAGAAAAAAAAAAGTCTTTTAACAGTTTCATATGAATAGTGTTAATATCAACCAATTATTAAAAACGAACTAACAAAAACACACTTAAGTATAATAATGTCAATTACATTTAGACTGAGGAGTCAAATATTACATACATAAACAAGTTGCAGGCCTCCATTTGAATTGCTGAATTCACATTTGAAGACTTTGTTGTTCTGTATATATATATACAGTATATATATATATATATATATATATATATATATATACAGTATATATATATATATATATATATATATATATATAAATATAATTCATAATGGCTTTTAAGCTAGCTTCTTAGTAGCTAAAAAACAGTAATTTTAAAAGTTAAATGTTAAGTCCTAAAGTTAGGTGCCTCCTTCATGGAATATAGAATGAAGAATGGCATTACTTTTATCTGTTTTTAACTGATTTCACAGAAAATAGTAAATCTTTTTGTTGCATACACACACACACATACACATACACACACAATCACTAGTCACTTTATTAGGTACATCTTGTTAGTACCAGGTTGGACCCCCGTTTGCCTTCAGAACTGCTGTAATTCTTTGTGGCATAAATTCAACAAGGTCCTGCAAACATTCCTCAAGGATTTTGGTCAATGCAGCTGCTGAAAATTTGTTGGCAGCACATCCATGACATGAATCTCCTGTTGCACAAGAGTAGAACATTAGAACAATGTAGATGAGAACAGGCCATTCAGCCCAACAGATTGCCAGTCTTATCCATTTAATTCTTCAAAGAAAAAAAAACAAAAAACATCAAGTCTAGTTTGTCCCTAAATTCTTATAGTCTAACTGACTATATGGGTCTATTATGGTCACTTGACCCTAGTGGGTCAATCACCTCTACACCTTTAATTCTATCTTGATTATTAAAAAATACCAAATCCAGATAAGATTCATTCTGCATTGCTGTCTTAACATACTGTGTTAAAAAACGGTCACTGATTACTTCTTAAAACTCCTGCTCTTATGCTCCTAAATTTGCAAGGTTATCCCAGTTAATATTTGGATAATTAAAGATCCTTATGACTATAATATTCCTCTGTAAATTTGCCTTTTAATATTACTAAAAAGATGTGTGTTGAAATTACTCTCTGGATTGGGTGGTCTATAACACACTCCTAAAATAAGGCCTCTTTCCCTAATTCTTTCCAGGCAAAGCTGGGGTTCATCGTCCAACTGAAAAGGACTTGCATTTAAATTCTGTTTAACATAAACAGTAAGTATAAGTGCCAACTTAACAATAGGCTTAATGGCAATAACTTTTGGGAAAATTGGAAATTAAGGTCAAAGCTGTCTTATTTTCAGTTAAAATTACAAAATGACAAAAGTTCTGAAGCAATGTCTCCAAGACCGGAGAGTTAACTTTTTGAGATGGTATGTTAAAGGCCTCAACCACAAATTAAAGAGAAAGAAAGTATTCCCTCGCCTAACAGGTCCAAACGCTAAAAAAGTATTTTTACAGGAAACCGCTTATTAAGCAAGGATCAGTTTCAACTGTAAAAAGGCTAGACTGGCCAAATGTTCCATTTCAGCTTTACAAAGAAAACTAGAGGTATGGGAATTTTTATACATAGAACAGTCTAATTTGTAGTATCAGATGTAGTATTTGATCCCGAAGAGAGCTATGTGATTGTCATAGGTAATTTATTTAACTGTAAAGTGATTTTGATAAATATTTCTGCACCCAATGTCAATGATAGGGACTTCATCCAAAATGTATTTGCATCCATTCCAAATATGAACACTCAAAATTACAATGGCTGGGGACTTTAATTGTGTTTTAAATCCACACCTAGATAGGTCTCCTGCCACATGGGTGATAACATCTAACACTGCAAAGACAATTACACAGTTTGTAACTGACCACAACTTATCAGACCCCAGGAAATTTCTAAGCCCAAACTCAAGAGCATATTCCTTCTACTCACCAGTGCATCATTGCTACTCAAGTATTGATTATTTCTTTTTAGTTAACAATTTCTTCCCTACGATTAAATCTTGTAAGTACGATGCTATTGTTATATCCGACCATACCCAGTTGATTTTGGAGCTAAAATCATTATGCCCCACGTATTTATCTCACAGACGGCGTCTTAATCCACTTTTATTAGCAGACGAGAATTGTACTGAATTTATATCCAAACAAATCAATATTTTTTTTTAAAGACAAAAACATCCTCAGAGGTTTCTGCAGGAATACTCTGGGAGGCCTTCTTAAGAGGACAGATGATCTCATTTTTCCCACAGAAATAAACTGGAAACTAATAAGGTATCAGAGCTATTCAGCAAAATTACTAGAATAGATCAAGAACATGCCATGTGTCCAAGTAAGGCACTTAATAGGAAAGGGCAGGCTCTGCATTCAGAACTCAACCTCTTAACAACTAAAGAAACTGAACAACTCATTTATAAATCAAGACATCATTATTATGAACATGGAGAGAAAGCTAATAAGATCTTAGCTCAACAAATCCACAAGCAAGAAGATCGCAATGCAATCCCAGTAGTCACCAACACAAAAGGGAGACAAAATCATTGACCATAAAAATATAATGCACACATTTAGAGACTACTATAAACCCTTATATTCTACCGAGTTTAAAGACACAATCCAATGCATTCCTGGATGGATGCATTACAGATACCACAAATAGATACTCAGTGCAGAGGAATCAGATAAACCTCTGGCACTATCAGAATTACTAGATGCAGAGGCGGCCTTTGGGGGTGGCGACTAGGGCAATCGCCCCAGGCCCCGCGATAGGAGATTCTTTTGTCACCGTTAGCTCATCCCAAATATGCGGGGCCTCTGCAAGACATTCAAATCCGTTATGGACTGAAATACAGTATGTGGTGGATTTCTTCGGAAACCACTCATAAACAAGGACTTGTTACTATAGAAGCCTTTCCCGGCATCTATACCAATAACCAAGAAAGCTCTCAATCTTAGGATTTCTATACAACTTGAAGAGTTTGCGGGCATTGAACAACGACGATTTGTTAAAGTGCTGCATGGATTTGGACAACATGTTACACGAAGAAGACTCACGCAATTTGGACGGAATTGACTTGTGCGGAGAATTGAAGATTTTTCGAGAAATGTTTCCTGATAACATCAGTACAGCTCAAGAGTGTCTTCGGTACAATTGGCCCATTCGAGATTCATTTCCCAACATTACTGTTGTGTACAGAATTATGTTGACAATTCCTGTGACCGTTGCGGGCGCGGAAAGAAGCTTTTCAAAGTTGAAACTTATCAAAAATTATCTACGATCAACAATGTCGCAAAACAGAGTTTAGCTATTTTGTCAATCGAAAAGGAACTTGCCTCAACATTGGACTACGAGGATCTTATCAACGATTTTGCTCAGCGAAAAGCCAGAAAAGTGGACTTCCGTCTGTGACTGTGAACTGTTTGGTAAGTGTTTGTTTTATTACAAGTGTTCTGGTTTTCCGTAATTAAATAAATTTGCCGACTCCTGCGGGTTCGGCAGAAACGACTGTTAACTAGTTTGTTAATCTTGCGGGCAAAATGTTTCTGAATCATTAATTAAGTTGGTTAAAGGCCACTAAACCAATATAAGAACAATTACAATACGTAATGTAATCAAATGGCCAATGGTACCTACATAAGGCACCATGTTTTTTAACAATAATAAGGTGTACAGCATTAGAGGCGGACAAGCCCGTGAGCGTGGTGGTACTGTATATAGCCTACACTTATGGCTCTCGGCCCCACATATAACACTTGCCCAAGGCCCCGCGTACTCCTAAGGCCGCCTCTGCTAGATGTTATAAACTTACTTCAGAGTGGGAAAGCAGCAGGCCCTAATGCTACAGTGCCGAATTTTATACAAAATTTTCAACTCAACTAGCTACCCTTTTATTATCAACATTTACAGAAGCTAAAGACAATACAATTCTACCTCAAACTTTTTGCCAAGCATTAATTAACATCTTTCCTAAACAAAATAAGGGCTCATTACAATGTGCAACTTACAGACCAATTTCACTTCTGAATAATGATGTTAAAATACTCTCCAAAGTCCTAGCTAGAAGAATTGACAAAGTGCTCCCTTCGGTAATATTACAAGACCAATCTGAATTTATTAAAGGCAGACACTTAGCTTTCAATCTTTGATGCCTGTTTAATGTAATATATTCACCCATGGGTGGCGTAAATCGCATGGATCAAGAATTGACTTTCCCCCATATGCGGAATGCATTTCTCTTATACAAACAAAAAGCTGGAGAAACTGTATCTCATATAAACTTTACATGCCAGCTTGTAGAAGAAATAACTGCCGTACATCCAGCATTTATACTCCTGCTAAATAGAAGCGGTCAACCTAGTACATCGCAATCAATCCAGAGCGTCTTATTGGTAGACATTTTATTGATTATATACCTCCAACAGGAAAAAAAAACACAAATCCAACTTGTACCTGTGCAGTGTGCTGTTCAGAACCTGATAAATCCGGAAGAAAAATCTGAAAAGAAACACGCTATTATTGTCCCGACTGTGACGCTGGATTGTGTCTTTCTTTATGCTTTCAGATTTACCACACAAAGAACTCATTTTGAGATTCTATACTGTTTTGGTATCATTAATAGTAGTATTATTACTGTTATTATATTTGTTATCATTGTTCATTTCACATTATTATTTTTGTCCATCATTACTATTATTATGTGTATCATTATTATACTTTAGAGATTTAATAAAAATGTAATTTTTCATACCAAAAAAAAGGCAATGCTTTTTACAAGTTTTTTGGAATAAAATGCAAAGCTAAGGAAGTTAAATGTTGGACTGGAATTTACATTACTATGGATTTTTATGTCTACACTGTTGTTTGTTCCTCCATGTATGTAGTCCTAAACCTGGCCTGTCCTAAACCCCCTGCCCTAGTTTAAACAATCCTCGACTAGACTACTCATATGCCTCCCCAATACACTGGTGCCCCTCAGTATCACATGTGACCTGTCGTGGCAGAACAGGTCCCATCTCCTCCAAAAGTACTCCCAATGTCCCATAAACCTATACCCTTCTACCCTGTGCCAAGGTCTGAGCCCCGCATTAAGCCTTCCGATCTCCTCAATCTTTCCTGAACAGGCACAAGCAGAACTTCAGAGTTCTGCTCCTTAGCCTGGCACCTAACTCTTTGAATTTGGATCGCAGAACTGACAGACTACCCTAATGTATGTCATCCTTGGCGCAATACCAACAAATTATTTCAAAGAAGTATCGGGCGTGCTAATTGATAATGTTCTTGATATAGTAAATTCGTCATTAGATACGGGGGTATTCCCAAACTGTCTTAAGACTGCTGTAGTTAAACCCCTACTTAAGAAACATAATCTTGACCCCTCAGCTCTTGAAAATTTTAGACCCATCTCTAACCTGCCTTTCTTAAGTAAAGTTCTGGAGAAGGCAGTCATTATGCAGCTAAATGACCACCTCAATAAACATGCTATTCTTGATAAATTTCAGTCGGGTTTTAGAACAAATCACAGCACAGAAACTGCACTCGTTAAAGTAGTAAATGATTTGCGGGTGAATGCAGACATAGGCCATTTATCTGTTCTCATCCTCTTAGATCTGAGTGCTGCATTTGACACCATTGATCATAATATTCTTAGAAATTGCCTTAGTCAATGGGTGGGCCTCTCTGGCAGTGTCTTAAATTGGTTTGAATCCTACCTGACTGGGAGAAAATTCTTTGTTAGTTGTGGTAATTACAACTCAAAGACACATGATTTCCAATATGGTGTTCCACAAGGCTCTATCCTGGGTCCGCTGCTCTTCTCAATCTATATGCTTCCATAGGTCTGATTATCTCAGGGCACAACGTGAGCTACCACAGTTATGCTGATGACACACAGCTGTATTTATCAATAGCACCTGATGACCACGATTCTCTGGATTCACTAACACAATGCCTGACTTGTATCTCAGAATGGATGAATAGTAACTTTCTCAAGTTAAATAAAGAGAAAATTTAAATCCTAGTGATTGGCAATAATGGATACAATGAGACTATTAGAAATAAACTGGATACATTAGGATTAAAAGTCAAGACGGAGATAAAAAGCTTAGGGGTAATTGTTGACTGTAATCTGAATTTTAAATAACATATTAATCAGATCACTAGGACAGCATTTTTTCACTTAAGAAACATAGCTAAAGTTAGACCTCTTATATCACTGAAAGATGCTGAGAAATTAGTTCACACGTTTGTTTTCAGTCGACTAGATTACTGTAACGCACTCCTCTCAGGACTACCCAAAAAAGACATAAATCGTTTGCAACTAGTGCAGAATGCAGCTGCTAGAATCCTAACTAGGAAAAGAAAATCCGAGCACATCTCTCCAGTTTTGATGTCACTACACTGGTTACCTGTGTCTTTCAGAATTGACTTTAAAATTCTGCTTATGGTTTATAAAGCCTTAAATAATCTCGCCCCATCTTATATATCGGAATGTCTGACACCTTATATTCCTAATTATCACTACCACTCTCTTTCTGGGAACTGGTTTTGAGGTGGCTGTTGGGGTTCATCATTCCTGTCTACCTCCACAAAATTATCAGAGACACCATCCAGCTCAGCAAAGACCTGCAAACAGTTTGACATAGTTTTTTTTTTTTTTACCTTACACCTTGTGACCGTGACCAACCAATCTCTTCCTGTCTGGTCTGAAATCCCCTCCTATGCCACATCAGGGGTGCACACTATCTCTCTAAAGGACACGAGTGCCAGACCTGCTAATTCTTTACTACAACGCACGCCAGCCAACACCTCCTCCAGTTCAGTGATCCTGAGCTGGAGGTGCTGAATCAGCTGGCATCTCCTGCAGATGCAGCCCTCATAGATGACTGGCTCCTCTAAGCCACCATCTAAAAAGTCCAACATCCAACAGGTCTTCCATTGCACTGGCCTCAGTATTAAAATTAGATTTTTTAACTAAAATTAAATGATTTAACTTAAATGGTAAAACTAAAAAATTTAGGCCAAAGAAAATTGATTATAGAACTGCTACAACTATTTTACACCATCTGTCCCCTTAAGCTCCTATACTATTGTCCCTCTCAACTGCCTGCTGTTTGTCCTTCTACGAGGTTAAACTTTACTTTTTTCTGTCTGCTTTCCTAACTTTGCACTCCTTTTATTCCTTACTTAAAAGGTCTCAACTTGCACAGTTTGTATAGCCCTGTATTAATGAACCCTTAACTGTTCTACCTCCAGAACGCTAAGAACTGTTCAATCTAAAATAAAATAAATAAATACATTAAATTTGATTAATGAATATCTGATGCTAGTTAATTTCTTACTATGTTATCTGCTCCTATAGCCCCTTGTGGCTGCGGCTTACGTACTTACTGCTGAGTCTTCCCCCTTATTGCTTTGAAGTCAACAGTGGCCTTTTTTTTAAACTAAGGAATCACTGCTTCAGTTACTTATTAACTATTTATTCTTATGAGAAGATTATTTACTTATATATGCTGGCTATCTACTCACAGATGCCAATATCATTTACTTCTGCCCTCTACCCAGCCTCCTCAATGCCAGTTCAAATACAGATAACAAGAACAAGTACGTGTACAATTAAAAGTAAGTTTTCCATGTGCACTTCCAAACAGCCAGCTACTTTTCCTCTTGTGCAGGAAAAAAAAAACCTTCTAAAGGGAAAAAAGCTTTAGAAATTTCCACATGGGTCCTTAGAAACAACCAAAACCCAGGTTTATAAGAGCAAATTTAATTTTTTTAATTAATTCTCACACCACACAAAACAACAAAAACTCTCAGCAGCCTCTCTCATTTTCAAAAAAGTGCTCTATTGGATTGAGATATGGTTACTGTGGAGGCCATTTGAGTATAGTGAACTCATTGGCATGTTTGAGAAGCCAGTTTGAGACAATTTGAGCTTTGTGGCATGGTGAGTTATCCTGCTGAAAGTAGCCGTCAGAAGATAGGTACACTCTAGTCATGAATGGACAGGGACGGACATGATCAACAACATGGACATGACACAGCAACAAGTAGGCTGTGGCATTTAAACAATGCTCAACTGATACTAAGAGGTTCAAAGTGTGCCAAGAGAATACTTCCCACACCACTACACCACCCCCTCCAGTCTGAACCATTGATAAAAGGCAGGGTGGATCCTTGCTTTCATGTTGTTGACACCAAATTCTGAAATGTGCCAGAAGAAATCAAGACTCGTCATACCAAGCAACATTTTTCCAACATGGCCATTCTCCTCTGTCCTCTGGAATCAAAAGGGATTTTCATCCAAAGAACTGCTGCTCACTAAACACTAGAGATGGTTGTGCGTGAAATCTCAATAGATCAGCAGTTTCTGAAATACTCAGACCAGCCCTTGTGAAGCAACAACCATGTCACATTCAAAGTCACTTACATCACCTTTCTTTCTCATTCTGATGCTCTGTTTGTACTTCACAGCAGGTCGTCTTAATAACGTCTACGTGCCTAAATGCACTGACTTGCTGCATTGTGATTGGCTGATTAGATATTTGCATTAACAAGCATTTCAACAGATGTACTTAATAAAGTAGCCAACATGTGTGTGTGTGTGTGATATAGCTAGCTAGATAGATAGGAGATTAAAACACTTACCACTGAAATTGAGCTGGGAGCAGGTGCACAATGAGTGAATGATGTTGATAACCAAACCATGAGTGGAAGCACGAAGGGACAGTGGCCCTGTAGCTACTAGTAATGTGACCACATGAAAGAGATATGGAAGGTGAGCGGCCACATCTAATGAGTTGTTAAAGGAAAGCATGAGCATGTAACGTGCCAGAATGGCAATGTCATCCCACATGAGGTGCTGCTCCAGGGTTGGTGTAGGAGATAAGCAGGTCTTGTCAATGATTTTACACATTCTCCCGATCACCTGCGCTCAGAAAAACATCAGAAGTGTCAGTAATCTGTTGAAAGTTGGGTTTCCCCAACAAAATCATGTTCATTCAAATTTAAGCACTGCTGTCTATCCATTTAATACAATAAAAACACTTGTTTTTATTTCAGACAAACATTTGCAGTAAGGACACTAACCAATAAACTATAAAATAATTACAAAAAGCTTTCTCCGAGAAACTCAGTTTTAGTGTAAACATCTGCAGAAGGAAATAAAAATCATGTTATAATATTTTGCTTTCATGAATGATATTGATAGACTCTTTCTGCTAATAAATTTCACATCTTCATTTTTTCCGTCGCATATAATAAAACAGGGTGGCACGGTGGTGCAGTGGGTAGCACTGCTTCCTCGCAGTTAGGAGACCCGGGTTCACTCCCTGCGTGGAGTTTGCATGTTCTCCCCATGTTTGTGTGGATTTCCTCCCACAGTCCAAAGACATGCAGGTTAGGTGCACTGGTGATTCTAAATTGTCCCTAGTGTGTGCTTGGTGTGTGTGTGGGTGTGTGCACCCTGCGGTGGGCTGGCGCTCTGCCCGGGGTTTGTTTCCTGCCTTGCGCCCTATGTTGGCTGGGATTGGCTCCAGCAGACCCCCGTGACTCTGTAGTTAGGATATAGCGGGTTGGATAATGGATGGATATAATAAGGGACAAAAGTGAAGTTATACTGGAACAAAGGCAGTGTTTGCTCAGATAAGCTTCAGTGTTTAAAAGAGGTTCTTTCCCAGATTATTATTCACTAAAATCTGTTAATTTGATTAGTCACTGAGGGCCACTCAGCAAAACAAAAACAATATAAAGTTACAGTGACCTCAATTCCTCTGCCTTTTAATTAAAATGATTAGTGTTGTGTGAGCCCATTTATTATCACCTTCTCAAAGTTAATATGTTCTTAATAAGCTGCATATTTTGGTATTTCTGAAGATGAAGGAGGGCAAAAAAAGCTACATATCAAAAAAGTACACAGCTAATCAGTTAGTATTTAAAAATATGTGGTTACTGTTAGCAATAGGAACTAATACATTAAGTTCCATTTTATAACGTGATCTCAAACATATGCAAATGTATGTATTATTAGCATTGCTAAATGACTTTAAACCACAAGTTATTAAGAATAGTAAAAACCACTAAACCATTCGCAGCTAAACTGCACATGTTAGACCAGCCTAAGTTTTTCCTGTCAGTTAAAAAAAACTACCAGTTAAAAAAAAGATATGAACCTTGCTCGAAACAAGTTTGACATTTCCTGAAGCCAATGCCACTGCTGTATCTGCCATTACTTCAGCTTTAATGGAGCCCAAGCCTCCAGTGGCACTGGTTTTAATGAAACTATCCAGAACCACATCCAAAAGATCAGTTATCTGCAGGAAAATAAAAAAAACAATAATTGGATTATAATTTATGTTTTGAAAATGGATTTTATATTATACTTTATCTTCTCACTTTTAATTTGACTGTAGTTTAATTTGTAGTAGTATGCTGTGTAAGTTTTTTTTTTAATCTTGTTTAAATAAAGAATGATAGTGGTGATTTAGTAATGTGTAAAAGTTAATGAGACATCTGAATATGAAGTATGCTGTAGTCATTTTGACCATTGGGTAAGATATACTGTATTTAATTAAAGTGAAGCATTTAACAGATGTTCTATCCATGTTTCAATGTGTAAGCCATATTACAAAAAAATCACTTAAACAGATAGTTTACAGGGTTAACTTTTTAATTAAGTTTATAGAGTTCAAAGAAGACAAACAATGTAGAACACAATAAACAAATTTTACCTGACCAAGGCTGCCCCATATTTTGGCTTGAATAGAAGGGTACATCTGCTTCTCATTGATTGTCATCGTTATCAACTTGTCTAAGATAGCTGTGACTCTCTGCCGTTTAGCATCATCATTGTGTTTACAGAACCGGACAAGATTCAGTAACCAGGGTGTCATATACTCCAGACAAAGATGTTTAAGTTCGATACCTAAAGAACAAGAAAGACAACAGATAATTTCAAGAGTACAACTACATTCTAAGGTGATGCAGACTGTACAATATTTAAGATTTCAATAATGTTTTACTTTCATTAAAACATCATTTTCATGAGCTATATTGGCTTCCCATGAAACACCATCAAAAAAGAATGCTATTAACTTTAAAAACTGTTAGTGCTAACATCAATGAATATTAGTCCATGCTGCTTATCTCCTATTCAAAGCCATAAGACACTGGCCTTTTTGCTATTCCAAATTATTCACTAATAGCACAACATTTTACACTAATACCAAATTTTAAGATAGTTTGTTGCACCTAATTGCAGGAACTCTCTACCTAGGTCTGGTGGTGAGGATCCAACAATGTTAACCTTTAAACCAACACTAAAAACCTGCTTCTTCAATAGTTTCTAATTTTTGACATCAACAAATTTACTCTACTGTAATTTCTCTTGCAATAGATCCTCTGTTTCTACATTATGTTATACTGATATCAAATAAATCTCACCCTTTCAAATTGTTTACTAATACTGCATTTGTATTGGTTTCTAAGGCCTTGATTGTCACGTGTACGTAAAACAACAAATTTTTCACTTGCGTGCGCTAATCAACACATCATCACTCTCCAGTCACATAATTAATCAGTATAGCTACCTTGTCCTGAAACTTCTTTTTTTCTTACCTTAAATAACAACTTCATTTGTATATTCTGTCTTCCATATAGAAAAATTCTCAGAACACATTTGTCATTAAAAACTGGGTTTCACCTTGGTAATTATTACATTGACACATAAATTCTTGTTTGCTTAGTAAGTACTTTGTGATGGTAAAATGAGCAGCAGTAGTATTAGTGACACAGAATAAAATAAAACAAACATAGACTGACAGGTGAACATAAAATATCTTTATATACAATACGCTACCGTGGCTGTTCATTTGTCTGCCCAGGATTTTAAATCGCCTGTAGCTCGCAAACCGTTTCACCTATTGACCTGAAATTTGGTACACATGTACTACGTGATGTCTACTATCCCCTTTCGGGGTGATGATTGACCTCCAAGGTTATTCCTCTTTTTATTTTAATTTTATTGTAGAAACAACTCTCAGCAGCGACCAGCAGGGAATGCATATGGGCGCCGTTCTCATTCCCTAGCACCTTCGCCATCACTTCACCTACCTCTGCATATCTTAAATCATTCCTGAGGCAGATTGAAGACTTAAGTGCCAGCTTAAGTGAAAAATTAAGGAAAACGTACTATGTAATTGCAACTCAAACACTGATTTAATCAGTTTTAATGCAAAAAGATGTCAACGAAAGAAGAGAAGAAGCGGGCCGCTAGGGTGAAGAAAAGAAGAGATGCTCAGGAAGCAGCAACCTCTGAGCAAATGAATGCTAAACATACAGAGAAAGCGTATGAAAACTATGAATGCTCAAGTCAAGTGTATTCACTGCTTATTGGTCTATATAACAGGTTATTAAGAGTGCAAGAAGGAAGGAAAAAGCCTATGTTCTATTGTTGAATAGTAAAACAGAAACCTAGTTAATTTTCTTGGTCTTATAATAATAACTGTTAGAGGAATCTGACATAGAAGAACTGAGAAATAATACCAGGCTATATCCAGGCAGACACTGATGATAAAATCTGCACCAGTTTTTATGTTTAAAACAATGTTTGATGATGCTTAGCTGTCAAGGGTTAAGTCCTGAAATGAATAATGACTCAGAAAACTGTGGCAAGTCAATAGTAACAGTCACAATTAAATATTATGTTATCAAAAAGAAATGTTATCAAGCTACAGACAATTTCTACAAACAATACTCACTGGACTTGCTAAAGCCAGAAATGCATTCTTCAAGAAACTCCAAAGTGAGATGTGGTTCATTAGCAGCTAAAGTCTTGCTGATTGAGACAATGAAAAGAGTATTGTTGGCTGGGATGCACAGACCTGAAGTCTCCAACAGCTGGCCCTCAATCTTCAGGTTAAAGGTGCATGTTAAGGCACACAGGAGGTTATATGCAGCAGATCTATGAAAAAGCAAGGCAATGACTTGGAAACACTTGAACCAACGGCAAAGGACGTGGAATTCAAAATGAAAACAAACTTTTGAACAATAAAATCTCTGTCATACCGTAAGCTTGGATCTGAACTCCCCAAGTTGAGGAGAGCAATGTTTAGAAGAGTTCCTGGTACGTCCTTAGGTCGAATTTTGGTGTGCTGAGGGATGGAATCTGGTTGTGATAACTCCCACCTTGTGCGAATATGAATAATGGACTGAACAATTGCTTCACACTCCTGATGCATGAATGTCAGAGGTGTGCCTTGGTTGGCTATGGTCAAAGTAAATTGGTTCTCATCAACAAGACAGATCTCTTCAATTTCCGATGCATAGTAAATATCATTTAGGAATACTGACTGTCCAAGGACCCGTGTGCGCTCTGCAGAGGTTACTTGAACTGCTGTAGATCCAACCTGTAAGAAATATAGGAGGAAAAAAACATGAAACGTCAACTAAAACGAAAAGCTTCCAATATTTTCCTATGCACACACTGAAAAGTCCACCAGATAATCAAAATATGCACAGTTACCCACATAGCATTGTCATAGTGTCTTACTATTAAAATTGAATTTTAACTCCTGTTATCAGATTAATCATAAATGTAAAATAAACTTTTCAGAATCAAAGTTTAATCAAAATGAAATGTTTGTAACAAGTCTAAAATGCAGTCCTTAGTACTCTTCATACATACCTTAATAGACACTTTTGTATCCTTGTGGGCTAGCTTGAGAGCATTGTGGAACATCTTAAGATCTTCCTCAAGTGCAAGCGTGGCAGCTGGCAGTTTTTGTTGGTCAGGTTCCACTTGCTCTGCAAGTCTACTTGGGGAGTCAATAAAAATTAACTTCTTGCTTCCCTTAAGGCCAGTGAGCAGACGTTCATGATATTTTGTATACTCTCGCACCCAAGAGTTGCAATTGTAGATGTAAACTGCTGCTACATTCTCATAGGCAAAGCCAGGGAAAACTACAAACCACTTAGAAAGGAAGTCAGTCTTAAAACGATTGCTGGGTCCAGCATGAGTTAGATCCACAACAATCTCATATGGCTTGGCATAATAAGGCTTCAGTGTCAGCAAGACATGGTAGATCAACAGGTCTCCATTTATCTGGCCAGTTTTAAACCTAATAGGGCATTAAAAAAAAAAACAGTTAGGAATTGTGTTTAAAAAATATAGATGTAAAACAATGGTTAGTATAACAGTAATTTTAATAGTATTAAAAACTAGCAAAGAAAAGAATGAAGAGTAAGCAGGGGATACAATTAGTGTAATCCAGGTGTGGGAGTTAAGACACAAGGCATTGCCAGTATATCAAAGCTGCAAGAGGTGCAATTTGAAATGAAAGTTCAGTTCTGGACGTGAACAGAGAAGAACAGTCTTAAATTACAATAAAGAGTACGTCCTTCTCTGGAAAAGGGATTAAACCTCTTTAAATATGAGCTGAGAAGTACAGGTGGGAAACTAATCCAACACACTAAAAATTTCTTAAAAGTATTTAAAAGGCATAAACTAGCAGAATTGTATTAAATTAAATTATGCAACATACACTAAAAGAAACCACTGCAGTTTTAAAGGTAGTGAATTAAAGGCAAAATACAGTATATATACTACTCACTCATGGAAGTCTCAAGTAAACTGTAAAGATATGGAAACCTTAATATGTTTTTAAAATATCAGGTCTCTGATCATATGACAAACCTTCTATAGTGTTATTTAAACTTTAGAAGTTAAAAACAGATTCAAATATATGTAATGTATTACTGCCTTTGCCATGTGGATTCACATAGGGCTTCTTTTCCTACTTGACTAAAACTCTTTGTTATCTGATTTACAAGTTTATAGGTCCAATGCTATCATGTGTACAGAGTACAGTAAATTCTCATTTTCATGTGCTAGTGAGTAGAATTACCTTACCTCAGAATTTCTGTTTTTCTTACCTGAAAATTCTCAGAACAGATTTGTCCAGTTTTTGCTTTGCTCAACATATTAAAAATGTTTTATTAAAACACACTTAAATAATAACTGAACAAATAACAAGTTTAATTACTGGTATTGTAAGTACTTAGCTGAAATGTATTAGTGCATGATAAATTATTTAATCAGCCGCATATAAGATTAAAAGGATGGAGTGAGAAAAGATGCCAGTCTAGCAAGGAGAAGCTAATGTAGCAAGAGACATGAAGCATGGAAGAAACATGAATGGACTCATTATAATGTATATGTTATTAGGAGAGCCTATAGTATAGGGTGGTCCAGATCTAATTATTCAATTTTCATTACACTATAACTTATTAAGTTTATTACATAGAAAATCACACGAAAAATCCTGGACCATCGAGAAGTGTGAGAACTGACAACATGATGAATAGCCTTTGCACCGAACTGGAATCGTTCCCGCATAAATCAAAGTCATCCAGATGATCTGGATCTGCATAATTAGATCTGGACCAGCCTGTATTTTAAAGGGAAGACAATAGCTATTTGAGGTTATACTTTATGTGTACATTTGGAGAAGAATTCACAATGGCCAGCCAACAACAAGAAGTCTCCTGACCTCAAAAGTACTGTGTCCAATTAGTATTAATTTTACAAGCATTTAGAAAGTCACAAGAATGCATAGCGACCTGGGGACGTCAAACAGAACCTGATGACCAAAACAATTTGCATGAAATTGAATTTGCAGCTAAACACAGACTTTGGTTTTACAAAATAAATTCACGACAAGTTAAATGTGTATTATTGATATTCTCACCCACAACTGTAGGAATCAAGAAACTGGAAAGGGTGCTTGCAAAAATGTGGATTGCGTTATTCCGTGTACTTAGGAGAGATAACATAATTAAGGCATGATGGTGGATTTTGATTTGCTTTTGAGAAAAAATTATGCAGCATATAACATTTAAAAAAAAAAACACTGCAGTCTTCTGCAGTGGCATGAATGGCAGCAACAAAATACACTTGATTTTATAGGTGTGCTGTACATTATGTGCGTTATGCAGCTGCCAAAAAGATACAAGTAAACACAGAAGTGTGAACAAGGGTTTATGGAGTAATATTCTTTGTTTTCCAACACAGAGAAAACATTTAACCCCCTTTAAAACTGCATTAAGAACAAACTTTAGCAAACCTGTATGCTCATCACTAAACTCTGTAAATCTAGCTAGGAGTTTCAAATAGCATTCCTAAACCTAAAAGTGGCACTAGTGATTATTTTATGGACGAGTGCAAAGCCTCCCCTTAGAAATTGGGCAAAAGTTGGCCAAGAGTTCATTTTGGAGTTAGTACAGTTTGAAATGGTCTATGTATTGGTGGTTGTGCACTGTGTTTTAGATGGTGGGTCAGAGGTAAAAAAGCCATGGGGAAAAAAAAAGTTAGTATTTTTGATTCATGTATTTAAACTATTTTAATAAACAATATATAAAACAGGAACAAATAAAGAAATAAACTATTTGGAAATAATATAAACTGATAAGTTTCAATGTGATAAAACAGGTTTAAAATTTATGCAATCTCACAGAAACTAAAAAACTGAAGCAAGTCATTGCATGTGTAGTCATTTTTAATGAGATTCTTGTTCGGTATTTTTGAAAGGCAGTGAAAACAGTTTTTTCTACTTACAGTGGAATGCTAAAGTTTGGGTACCCTTGCTTAAAATGACTGTTACTGTGAATAATTAAGTGAGCAGAAAATTACGTTATTACCAAAAGGCACAAAGTTAAAGATGACCCATTTTTTTAGTATTTTAAGCAAGACTGCATTCTTAATTCCACCATTCACAGGTAAAAAATACCCCAAAAAAAAAGCAAAGGTCCTGAAGAAAAAGTTTGAGTACATGACATGGTCAGTACTTAGTAACACTCCCTTTGGCAAGTATCACATCATGTAAGTGCTTTTTGTAGCTAGGTAAGAGTCTTTCAGTCGTTACTTGAGGTATTTTCACCCATTAGTCTTTGCAAAAGGCTTCCAGACTTTTACATGCCACTATAAATATTTTAATCCTCCTAGATAATGAAGGGAAAATGTTCTACACAAGATATAACAGCATTGACAAGAGTACAAAAAAAAAACTCTTCAATTGGAGCTTTAAAAATGAATTTTGATTCTTTTCTGTATGTGGTGGATATTTTACTTAGTTTGCTGTTTCGGTTTTAGAATTTATGCAAGAGCAATGATGAAACAAGATCAGTCATACTGTAACAAAACACAGAAAATAAAGAATTAACTGAACTGAGCTGTCAAAAAAACAATTTATTCATGTTGAGCTGCAGATGCTGCATCTACTGTGTTATGGTTTCACTCATGGTAAAAAGGGTTAGATAAAGGAAGTACAATTAACTGTGGGCTGAAATAGCAGCACTGAATGCATCTTCTTTCTCAGTAGCTTTTTTGACATTAGTTCTTTAATATACATATTATTATTATACTTTTTACATACAGATTAGGCACCATAATCTAAAATAATTGCTGAATTAAATGATGAAAAGTGCTTTATAGCGAGTCTTCATAAATGAAATCTATGAAGACTTTTAAAATGTGTTATGTGAAGTTTTTAATAATTGTAACATACAATTAACCTACTTTATTTAACCTAACAAACATTTTATTAATAGGTATAAACTTCTTTTTATTAGAAGTAATAAAAAATTTGCATAAATCTTTCGGTAGCCCTTAAAAGATGAGAAAAGGATGTGCCAAATATACCCCTATTCATTTACAATTATTGTTCACAGTTTTCTGCAGTCATGTTATATTATTATGAGCTATTTGTGTACAAAAGTTTTTGCAGAACCACTGACCACTGCAGCAATCTTAAAATCACACAGCGTTGCAAGGAAGTGTGTCACTAATGTGGTTTGTCTATGATGTATTTTTTTTTTTTTAAACTTAAGTTCATAGAATTCAAATATGTGCCTTTCATCACAATCTGAGGCTTGGTTTTGATCAACGCTGTAGCCATCATTATTAACACATCTTCAAAGGTTTAATTTGAAATAATAATCCTTTTCAGGTAAGACAAATTACTTTATTTCTTATCAAATATAACTGTTTTAGGCTTTGTTTCACTTCCAAATTGTATATCTTATTGATTGAAAAGAGAAATTTGACAGCATCAGGCACTCTAAATAACATAAAACATGTTAACATTTTAAAAATGAAAATATTTTTTTTTCCAGTTTGGAAACAAAGTTCATAATTTCAACACATGTCACAAAACTAAAATGCATATTAAAGTTAAAACTAAAAAAAAAATTATAAAACTAAATTCAATCATTGTCATTTTCACTTTATATAAGGAATCAGACATCTGAGAAGGGTTAAGGCTGGTCTACAGAGGTTTGGTAGAACTGGTTTATAGAAGTTATAAATGATCATTAACATGGACCACCCATTCATACCCTTGAACAAGATGTATAAGAAATGTATTGAGTACATGTAAATATTTAACCAATATTCACTTAACCCAATCAAGTTCACAGAGCTGGAGCCCATCATCGTACCATCTGAGGCAATGTTAAAACATTCATCAGGTGGGTTGCATGTCTACTGTAGACAACATACACATTTGTACAGGGGCAACATACAGTTAGCAATTATTCTACAATGAATGCCTTTAGGATGTTATACCTACAAACCTTAGAAAAATAAACCATTCAGAGACAAAAATAATGTGCATATTCCATATATACAGTGTGTTTGTCAAGACTCAAAGATGTGAGGTGGCAGCATATATTAAAGTTAAGTAAAAGCAACAAATGTAAACAATATATTTTAGCAGTTTAGGCATGTTGGAGAAAAATTATGGTATCTGGAAAACTGATACAAACAAGGTGAGAACACTAATACTTCTTAAATGTAATATGAATTAAATGAGTCTTGTAAACAATATCATAACTTAAAAGATTAAGATTAGATTAATAATTTGCAATTTTTATTCTATTAAAATAAAAATGTTTAAAAGCCATTTTAAATTAATTCTTTGTGCTTTATTAGCAAGAAAATGGCTGAAGAAGTAAGATCTGACTGACATGTAAGTGCCACCACTGAAAAAGAAAAACAAAGAAAGGGACTAGATCATAGAACATATCTTTATCAATAAAAAAGAAAATTAATAAAAAGAAAATAGGCAAATATATAAAGAGAAATATCATTGACTTATTTTGAAGAGTATATTATACTTGTGTCTTAGTATGAGAAAATGGGATGAAAAGGAATTTAAGTTATCAAATATTAACAGTAAAAAATGTTTTACTTTTTCAGTTTTCAACTCTGATAGACAACATAAACAAAGATGGAAAAGATTCTGTTTTCTTTAATTATTTCTGCAACTGTGTTTCTAAGAGTTTATGGGAATAGCACAACTACTACAAGCACACAACCGACAAAGGAAATATACAGTACAAGCAATTTATCTGTTACCAGCAGCACAATTACAAATACAAAGTTGATAAGTGATTCACAAACGGCTTCTTCATGTATTAGTGATACAAAGGATCAGTCAAATGAGAATTCCTGGCTGTCACAAATTTTGGAATCACCAACAAACATCATAATAGGTGTGTTGGTCGTTGTTATCCTAATTCAACTGATCATCATAATAGCCTTTGGAAAAAAGTTGTGCTTTCTTAAGAATATCCAAAAGAAAACAAAAGAACTGAGCACCACTGGGCTACCAGTCAGTATTCCAAGTGAGGATGCTATGCCCATGCACAATGAAAACCAAATAAGTCTGGCAGAGCCCACAGAAACAGAAATAATGTTGGAAGAAATGAGAACCACTGAACCCGTAGAGAATGATAAACCTGTTCAAGGAGACCATGACTGTGATGGAACATTGGCAGAAGATGTCCTACTTCCACCTCCACCCCCGGAGGATGTGTTTCCTACACCACAAGATAACCTTCATAATCCAGTGGATGAAACCATTCTTACTCTTAATGACACAAAAGAAATGCAAGATCTCATCCTTGAAGTCTAAAGTAGTTTATATGTTTAGACTGCTGGAAGAAATTTCATTGTTCAATCAAAAAAGGCTTAAAAACAAAAATGTCACTTCTGCCAATATTCTCTATGGGGCTACACACCTGAATGAAAACCATCTCCATAAGCAAAGCTTATTTGTCAAGAACTATGCTGCCAGAAGCAAACAGAAGAAAAACTAACATTATATATTATTATCTTGTGCAGCTCTGTAAAGGAGTATGCACTGCACAAAAACCAAGGTCTTTTGTTTTAATAAAAAAACACTTTATACCACATCACAGATACTGCTATATGCTACCTTTACAAATCAAAAAAGAAATGCTATCTCTGTGCTATTAAATATTTTATTCATTTATTATGCCTTTAATGCTGCAACAATCTATCATACAACCTGTTTTTAATATGAAATGTAAACATTGATTCAAAGAAATAAAATCATAGAAGGTGATGCATCATTTCTGTTTGATAAACTAGTAAACCGATTCATGGTCCTTACTAAAAGATAAGCTGGAATCTGAATGCTTGCTTATTATTTAACTCACAAGGAGCTACAACTGATAAGAACTGAAGCGATATTAAAACTAGTGCATGAAGTACACTTAGTTTTTCACAGCAGCATCTAAAGATCAGTAAATAGTAAGAGTCACCAAACTCAATACTGTCCATATTGACTGGCCTTCTAAAGTAACATATGCTATGCATATGACAAAATTTCACAAACATTTTAAAATTGTGTCTAATTCTTTAAGATATAATTTTTATATTTTAAGAAAGCACTGTAATTAAATAACATTCACTGATCACTCATCCTTCCACTTTTCAACTTGCATATACAGTTTGGTATATCAAGACTATTTTGACTAAAAAAATCAAAAAAATGCAAGAAAGAAAAATATAAACATTATATTTAATAACTAAAGACAAAGATGACAAAAAATGGCCAGTCAGGGGAAGAATATGTACGACGTTCTTTTTGACATTACTCTCTTAACGCAGACCTATCAAAAAATGTATATAACAAAAGAATATACATTTTTGATTTTCTCTTGTATACTTTTCAAACTATATGCCCCTGATCCCTGAGAACTACTGCTGGGTGTCTGATTAGGACAAAGTATCTACTGATAGAGAAAAAGAGATACAAGGGTATATTAGATATTAACCGATATCAACTGAGTGAGCACAGCAAACAATGAGGGGTCAGAAAATCCAGAAAGGGCTCTTAATGGTAAGGTGAATGGTTTATCTTCCTTTGTATTCTAAGTTTATTTTAGTATATGGGTATTTATAGGGAATTCATCAATTCCCCTCTCTAAGAAAGCAAATTTGTCTTACATTTTTTTTTCTCTCAAGCATTTAAGTACTACACTAAAAATAGGCTCAAGGAGCTTGAATTACAAATTAAATCTTTAGCAATTAGTCAGTACATCTGAACATTAATCAACATAAACATCCATCCATCCATCCATTAAACAGGCAAATGAGAACATGAAAAACAGTACTGATTAAAAAACACCAAGAAGCCAATAAATAATAGGAATTTTGTAAATAAGGTTTGTTCTTTCTTTGTGCTTTTCTGCATTACCCTTTTTCCCCATTTAGGTTTATAGACCTTAAGGGGGGTAGATTAGAGGCTTTCACTCTGGAAGACTGGCAAACAATTCCCCCCAATCCCAAGTAGTTTGGTAGATTTTAATAGTTTACTTATGTCATGTGACAATGCTTGAAAAAAGGCTTTATGACAGTACCTTAACTGTTAATAAGAGTCTAGACGCCAATTATGAAGCTGACTAAGTATGTAGTACAGTTTTAAAATGTATTTTTTGCTTTCTACTACCAAACCTCAAATTCAAGTGTAGATCCCATTTATTTTGATATGATAGAGGCGAGTTTTCAAAAATGTACATTTCTTGCAAGTGTAATAAATCTTTATATCAATTGTTGTATTAGATCTTCTTTTCTAGGAATATAAATCAACTATTTCTTGCATAAATGACCTACTGTTTTGAAAAATTGCTCCTTACTTCAACTTGTTAAAAAAGATATTAGGTGGTCAGGTCTGTTACTCTCAAAGAACAAACAGCAAAAATACAGGACCTAGAAGCCCCTAAACTAGAATACGCAGAGACATTCCTGAAGCTAGGCTGGCTTTGTTATCTCTCTGTCCCCACCAAAGGCATGTTGTAGGATCAATATGTGCAATTATGAGAATTTAAAACAATTTGAAGGCATAGGAAGAATTCAACAATAGGTGCAATTAATTATTTTGGTGGTTTTTGATGAAAGACATTTGCACCAGTTAAACTATAATATATTAAATATATTACAGATGAACTCTTAACCTTTTGAAAAAGAGTATTCCCAGCATTGGCTGCTTATAGCCACATCAAATGTTTTATTCATTATGTAAAGGTGAAAAATTAAATCTAAATTGACTGGTAAATTGAATACTTGCCATCAAAGATGCAGTTCCCACTTCCCATCTACTTTTTGCTATAATATCCATTGGTTGGTACTGCTGCTATTTTACCAACATTAGGATTATTCATATCCCAAACTGATCAGGGTGACACAGTTTTACTGAAGCAGTTGCTTATCCTTCATCTATAGAGAATGCAAATCTTTTTCAAGCAGAAGGTAATGAATGATCTTTGATTTCTAAGTGCTGACTCTTTACCTCTAAGCACATGACTGTCAGCTGCATACCATAGGTAACACTTATGCAGTCATACGCAAAAAATAGGTTTACAAAATAAAGAGAGAACTGTCAAACTTCAATGATTCTTCAAATATCTACCTTAAAAAAAGAGCTGATACACTGTTCCCTGATAATGATAGAATCTACTTGTCCTACTTAATTTTGGGGTCACAAGCCAAATGGAAGGTATAGAATTGTGCTTGCTTTGGAGATGGGCTTGGTCACCTTCCAATATCCCCTTCCTTTCAGGTGCTGCTCTGAAAAACATCCATGGAACCCAGACATGATACATGTACTAACAAAATCTAACAATATCCCAAGTCTTCAACATTTCCAAGCTAGTTCTCATCCACTCCAACATTCAACTTCTTCAGCACCAATATTACATCGGTCACATAAATGGATTATTTAATGGTTAAGTCCATTAGCTCTAACATCTACAAGTTTCCCAAAACTCAAACCTCACATCATTACCATGGGAGTTGGGCAAAAACTTTGTATGAAAATGTTATGTAAATGTGAATAATCATAAATACATGGTAAATGCCAAATTGGGGATACTTGACACTTAAATACTGTGGGATCTGCTGTCCTTAGCTACTACAGAGGATTAAAGTCCTATTTCAAGCCATGAAATGGCTAGTGAACAAAGCTCTCGTGAAGGCCGACCAGCAGTGGGTTTTTCCTCAGTCATCGCAGATGATAAAGTATTCAGTGACATCTGATCACATGAGGCTTGTGCAACATCTTCCTCTAGGGTCAGATCCCCTGATCTTGTATTCGGCCTACAGAGTATATGTCTCTTGTGTTAGTATAGGTCCCCACAGTGCATAGAAAAGACCTGGAGAAAGATGTATTTTATAACCAGCTACCATCAACTATCCAATTCATATCTGGGCATGACAAACTCCTTTGTGCAGCTGAGGGTTTTGTGGCAACAGACAAGTGGTTTACAGAGAGAGGTTGGGAACATGCACTGATATAGCATGTTGCCATACCCACCACACGAAGAACCAACTCAGGATCCCAATTTAGGACGCCATGCGACAGGTGACACCTTAGCACCACAATAGTTTGAAAGAAATACAGTACAACCCCAATTATCTGTGCCATGATTGACCGAGTTTCTGCATAATCTGAGGTGAGCCTCAGTGTGTAATACACTACTTTTCTTTTAATTCATAAAAGTTTTGCTGTGAATACTGTACCAAGCGCATAAATACTATACTTTTAACTTTGACAGTAGCAGTCAAGAAGCTGGTGACTGTGGGCGTAACTAACTCACCCCTCGGCTATTGTCAGTGTGTTACTAGCACTGATCATGTACACTTGCTCAACTGTTTTGTTTACTTAGGATTTTTGTGTTTACACATTTCAAACTGCTATGCTGAAGTGCTATAATTAGATAGTTGAAGTTGGTGGGAACTTCAAACCTGCATTATCTGGCTCAGAGGTGAGAGCTTTGTGATAAGAGCTAAATCAAGACCTCCTTCTATCAGCTGTCCAAGGCCTGTCTCTGATCACTGTGAGCAGAGCACTTCCCTGGTGACATCAGCTGATCTCTCTCTTTGTCAGCCCCCCACCTTCTCTGCGTAACATCACTACACTCCACATGTCCACAGTGCAAATCCTACCCTTACCATCTATTGAACTACTGTGACATCACACCACAAAGAATCTCAGTTCAAAGAATTAACTCAGCTTTTTGTTTAGCACATGCTGTATATCCTTCAGGGCCTCTTTGTCACTGGATTTGCATGTTCTCTTTTTCTCACTCAGGGGACCTTTTAGCTTCTTAGTAATCCAGGACTTATTGTTTGGAAAGCAACACACTGTCTTTGTGGGTACCACTATGTCAACACAGAAGTTAATATAGTCTCTGATGCACTTCTTCACTATTCTGGTGGTGACAGATTTGTAACTGGGAATAAGATTTGTAGCTCGGGGCGGAGTGGTGGCTCTGAGGCTCACTGCATTTCTAATATAATATTCTTTATGTGCAGATTTATACTACTTTAAATACATTTAGGGGGTGGATATTTTAGAAACCATTAAATCTGAAAACAGAAAAACTAAACTAAATGTTGGCATTGGAACTAAACATATTCAAAGTTTTTCAATCCAAATTTTGATAAACTATCAAAAATGTAGCATACTAATTATTGTATTAATATTTTGTTTCTTTATGCTAAAAAATGTACATGCACAGAGAAATGGCATTCAGGTGGCAGAAAACTGCAAGTGACTTGAACATATACATAAACAAAAATAATCAGAAATCTGCTGTCTTTTGTAAGTTTACATTTTTTCTTTTCTACACCACGAAATTGTACATCTTCCTTTATTTTTCAGTATTCAGGTAACATTTTCAAAGTGTACAACAGTCATTTCAGTTTAATGATTACACTTTCTTGGAATACATTTTACTTCAGTTGCAAGAGGAGCTTTTGTACATGCACATCAAGAGACCACTGATAGTAATCTTCCCTGATTTTACACTATAACTATACTACTAATTTTGGCATTGTCATTTTGGTGAACCACAAAGTAGAGCTGCTAATGCAAATTTTAAACTTAAAGTAACTCTTGTGATGTAGATTACAATCACATTAACTGTCAGAAGCAGCTTATTGTACAAAAGATGATTGCACCCATTATTTAACTGTGCAAATGCTGTAGTTAATCTTAGAATTAAATTGTTCCTTTGATTATTTAAAAATCTGACAATTTTACGTTTAAAACAAAGAAAGAAGTGATAAAACCAACAATACAGTATAAATAAATAACAATACAGTTCAAGGGTATTAAGAATCCAATTAGATGTCTACAAAAGTAAGATTTCTTTTTTTTTTATCTTTTTTGTCTGAAAGATTGCAATAAAAAAGAAGGGCAACTAGACCTACTTGCAAATAAGTAAAATAAGTAAGTAAATAGGACTTGTACTTTGGCTGCAGTATAGCAATAAACAGAATACAGTAAACAGCAAAGAAGCACTTAAGTATTACTTTTGGTCATCAATTGCTCATTTCAATGATCTTAATTATTTTACTTATACATCTTTCTTTCCCAAAAAAAGAAAAAAACAATGCTGAAGTTTAATTAATGCACTAGTTAACTGATTTATCTGTAATTATAAGAATTATTCTTTAACACAATGATTTGTCAGGCTTATACGGACTAGAGATGAGCTGGTGTTTTGGCTTTGAACATTATAATATGAGATTCACAGACAGGAAGGTGTAGGCGTAAAGTCGAGGTACTATTTTTGAAATTACAAAAAAGAGTGCATATGTTGTTTTACTTTAATACTCTTTACAGTTACGTATTTCTTATATAATTTTTATATTAGCATTTCACAAAAAGTATTTGACATGTATCTTTAAATTGACAAGCCAACCATATATTCTGAAATCCTCAAATAAATGGCTGTTAGCAGGATTAAGTGTAACATAAATACACCAGTGTTTCTGTTATGTGTATTCAAGCATACACATTAACACACCAGATAACTAGTAATTTTGTTCTGTGAGATTCCTAAAGATGAGAAAAAAATTAAATAGGATGTATAGGGTTAAATAGGCTCTACAGAGTTAAGAATGAAACAGACTGTATGACAGGCATATCAGAAATATAACTGTTCAAAGGCAAAAAGTATACAGTAATCCCTCCTGAATCGCGGGGGTTGCGTTCCAGAACCCCCCACGATAGATGAAAATCCGCGAAGTAGAAACCATATGTTTGTATGGTTATTTTTATATATTTTAAGCCCTTATAAACTCTCCCACACTGTTAACATTATTAGAGACCTCTAGATATTAAATAACACCCTTTAGTCAAAAGTTTAAACTGTGCTCCATGACAAGACAGAGATGACAGTTCTTTGTCACAATTAAAAGAATGCAAACATATCTTCTCTTCAAAGGAGCGCCGTCAGGAGCAGAGAATGTCAGAGAGAGAGCGAGATAAAAGCAAACAATCAAAAAATCAATACGTGCTTTTAAGTATGCCGAAGCACCGCGATAAAGCGGCATTTTGTAGAGGAGCGTCCGTATCACACCCCCTTCGTCAGGCGCAGAGAATGTCAGAGAGGGTGAGAGAGAGAGAAAATCAAGCAATCAAGCACCGCACGGGAAGCATATCTTATATCATTGAGGAGTTTCAGTTAATATGTAATACATGCTCTGATTGGGTAGCTTCTAAGCCATCCGCCAATAGCGTCCCTTGTATGAAATCAACTGGGCAATCAAACTGAGGAAGTGTGTACCATAAATTAAAAGACAGATTTTCCGCAGAAATCCACAAACCAGCGAAAAATCCGTGATATATATTTAGATATGCTTACATTTAAAATCTGCGAGTGAAGCAGCGAAAGTCGAAGCGCGATATAGCAAGGGATTACTGTATATAATCACGTGTCGAATTATGGCGATTTATAGTAATCGGCAAGAGCCATAGGAAAACAATAATGTAATAATGTTCTAAAACTTGGCAAAATCAATTGTAGCAAATCATTCATTCATTATTATTTCACAGGGTCTCATACTTTTTCTGACACTTGGAGGGCCTATTAAGATTTGTTTTGATCAGTGCTACTCCACGTGGATGATTCTTCTGCATTTCACTCGCACTGTCTTCCTTATACCAGTGCCTCTCAACAGGGACAGAATGGGACTCATTTTCAGCCCGGGCGTTTCATGCCTCAGACCGGCCCACTATATACAGTATGCACCCACGTATTATTTTTAAAACTCTCAGCTCATCCTTTCTTTCACATGGGTGGTTGCATATTCACTGTCCTCTACCAGAGGTCTGGGAGCTTGAGGGTTCTTTGCAGTATCTTAGCTGTTCCTAGGACTGCGCCCTTCTGGACAGAGATCTCTGAAGTTGTTCCTATATATATATAAATAACACTACATTATTCTCTTGAGAAATGTTTTTCTTAAATATCACTTACAGAATAAAGTAAATAATACTTTACAAATTCTGATTTATTTTCACAAGTAAGCAAATGAGTCACACAACGATGCAATGACACATTGTCAAAAACAATGTCTTTTATTACAACATACAGTTGTGCTTCAAAGTTTGTGAACCCTTTAGAATTTTCGATAATTCTGCATAAATATGACATAAAACATCATCAGATTTTCACTCAAGTCCTAAAAGTAGATAAAGAGAAACCAGTTAAACAAATGAGACAAAAATATTATACTTGGTCATTTATTTTTTAAGGAAAATGATCGAATATTACATATTTGTGAGTGGCAAAGTATGTGAACCTCTAGGATTAGCAGTTAGTTTAAAGGTGAAATTAGAGTCAGGTGTTTTCAATCAATGGGATGACGATCAGGTGTGAGTGGGCATCCTGTGTTATTTAAAGCACAGGGATCTATCAAAGTTTGCTGTTCACAACACGTTTGTGGAAGTGTATCATGGTACAAACAAAGGAGATTTCTGAGAACCTCAGAACAACTTACAACTGTAAATGTCTTCCTTCTGTGCTTTACATTTCTAAATATCCAACCTTTAACCACAAATAGATATAATAGCACAAAAACATTTGCACTGTTCTTTGCTTGCTTGTTATACAGTGTAACTTTCTTGTAAAATGTTTTTCCTCCATATCTGCATGAACACATTGCTAACTTTAAAGGATTAATGAATGCCTGAGCAGCGAACTGGTTTCTGCAACCTTGTTTATAATTACATCATTGTCCAAAGACATGAGGATTTCTTTCTCAGTGCACATGAGCATGTATGCTTCCAGGTTCTTTTGGCCTAAAGTGCTTCTAAGCCTGTTTTTTATGAACTTCACTGTTGAGAAGCTTCTCTCACAGGATACTTATGTGATGGACAGTGTTAATAACAACTTGTAGGCCTGTCCAATCACATGGTATGCATCAGTTAGAAGATTGTACTGGGAGAGAATGACATACACACAAATGACATAGTTTTTACAGGAGGAAAAGGTTTTGTTCTCTAATTCAGCATCTTGCTGTTCTGTGGAAAGATCCTCCTGACTTCCTTGTGACATTTCACTGGCTGTCCTGACAATGTAACACTGCACGGAGGATATCTTTAACTTCTCCCACTGGAATGCAAGGCTGCACAGTTCACCACATAATGTGCCAACTATAGCTCTGCTGTCAAACTTAAGCAGACATTTGCTTATTTCTTCCAGAGCTAAACTCAGAAGCCCATTTTCTCTCAATTGTTTCTAGGATCCAGATGGCCAAAATATGAACAAAGCTTTGCATTAGCAGAAAACCTTTTATGGAGATTGTCAGTCACTGTGTCTAAAATGACATTGTGTACATTAACAGTGAAGTAGGTGATAGCTGATGCTAATGGCTCATCTTCTGCAAGCTCCCCTGGCATTTTTCTCTTTTTTCTGACCCTTCGCTCAGAAAGGGCAGTTTGCACCACCAGCTCACACGCTTCTTTCTCCTGCAGCTGTTATTCCACTGCACAAACACATACTTAATTCCTTCAAAGTCCCTAGCACTCTTCCTGAGACTGTCCTCTGTCCCTTCAACCAGCTGTTCAGCTGTGATAATAATCCATTCCCTTCGTTTGTAAGTATTTTGATAAAGGAGATGTCTGCTCAAAAATGCATAGGGCATTTAAGCAGTAAGCACTGTTTTATACTTCAGAAAGCCTTTTATGAATCCCTATGCCTTGGTCCTCACAGTTCGCTTTTGTGCATTAATCTCTACAATGGTGTGTAAAGTCAAACGCACTTCAAAAAACAAGGCTTCCTGAGGATTCCCAAAACACCCAAATACTTTGCAGCTTAGTGCCTGATCCTTAGCCCACCACCTTGTATGCCCTACTGGGCAAAGTCTTCTGTGCTGTGTGTCCTGACTTATCTGTTCCCACTTCTGCATGCGCTTGTACGACTCTCTCAAGAAAACTGCTATTTCATTAAGCAGTGAGAAGAGGGAGGCACTTTTTCACAACACTGCCTGTTGTGTCTGCAAGGGCAAGATTTCAAAGATGTGCATAACACCATACATGAATCTGAGAGGGAGACTGCTCAGAGAGAAGTGCAGAAAACTGCCGATACCAACCCTGCATATTAGCTGCACCATCTATTGAGTTGCCCACACATGTGCTGATGTCAATATTGAGCTCCTCTGGCACTGTTTGCAGGACCTCTGCAAAATGCTGCCCTGTAGATGACTCACAGTGCACTATGGCAATCAGTCTTTTATGGATGACATCTGTTACATATCTAAATATGATAGAGCACTGGTCTTTAGAGCCGATTTCCTGCGTTGTGTCTATCTGAACAGAAAACATTCCAGCCTGTCTAACATCCTCTGCTATAGTTCTCTTTATGTGTTGACTGATTACATCCACAACTTTGCTGAACATGTCCTTAGAGAGAAGGGTATCTAAAGAGTCTCTGACCTTTGCGCCAGTTTCGTGCTGCTTTTTGCTACTTTCTATTCAGGCATTTGCATGCTGCTGAAGGCAAATATCATATTTGGTTAATAGCAAAATCAGTTCGAGGACATTTCCATGGCTTACAGCAATGTTTTCTAAGCTATAAGCAGCTTCTTCTTTATCACCTCTGAAGCTAAGGCCATATTTGCCAATTACTTTTATAACATCAACTACACGCTCCATCACCTGACGTTTCTTTTTAACTTGTTCAACATGTAATGACAGTTGGTTGCTGATGAACAGGCTTCTTACATCTGCCATTTATGCTTTCAGAAAATAGGCATCTGCTGTATCTCTGTGCATCTTACTTGTTTCATGCTCCTCTATTCTTTGGTGAACGTGTTTCCATGCCTCCCTTTATGAAAGGGCTATCACTAGAAAACGGAGCAAATGCCAGACATACAGTACAGTACAGTGACTGATTTTTTTTTCACAGAAAGTAACCCATTTACGGTTGGTTCCATCTTTTCTGTTGTAAACTTTTGGTATAGGACAACTTTGCAAAAATTGCATTTATGTCCTGTAACTGAGGATGAGCAAAGTAATCAAAGTTATGATCAACAGTCTCAACTTCATATTTCTGCTGCTGAGTTGCTGTGGCCTGTTTAATCTGCCCGGAGTAGACTCTTCTCTTCTATTATCACTTCCCTCAGTATCCCTATCCCTATGAGACTCATCTGCACCAGCGCAGCGGGTTTTCTGTGCTTCATCGACCCGAGTTCAATCCCCCATTGGGAAAAAAGTGTTTTTTCTTTTTAAACTCAAATTGACATAAAATTTATAAATTGGTATGCACTGTCAGTTGTGTCCTTATAACTGTTATTTTTAATATCCATAACACACAGACAGACAAAGCACTGTGTAATAGAGAGACAGACAGGCAGAGAAGTCACTAGATATATAATTAAATAGGGAAGGCACATGTACTGAGAAAAAAAAAAGGTTAACATGTGTGTTGATCCTGCTGCACAATGCACATGTACTGAAAGAAAAAAAAAAAATCAACATGTGCGTTGATCTTATTGCACTGAATAAGCTCACGTGCTCTAACCCCACCCCCATCTGACTCTAAGTAACAGCGCCCAACCAAGTAACAGTAACCAAGTTTATGTGTGTACTGTATAATATTAACAAAAAGAGCAGCTTACTACTAAAAACAGCAAATATAGGAGTGAGTGGGGATCGAACCGGGGACTCTTGATTACAGTTGGTTTGCGTCTGTACTTGCGGTATTACTTTGAGTCAGATGGGGTTTGGGGGGGCAGGGTTAGAGCACACGAGCTTATTGTGATAATTGGGGGGTTTCTCCCTTGGTGAAACAAACTAACTTGGATAAGGGTAACATAGTGCACAGTGACTCACTCTGACCTACTCAAGAACCAAATGGCAAACCGAGTCACAACCAGGGACCTCATGTATAACGCCGTGCGTAGAACTCGCACTATAACATGGCGTAAGCACAAAAGCCGAAATGTGCTTACGCACAGAAAAATCCAGATGCAGGAATCTGTGCATACTCCAACTTCCACGTTCTTCCGCTACATAAATCCTAGTCAGCGTGAAAACTAACGCTCGTGCACGCGCATTATGTAACGCCCCAAATCCTCCCAGAATTACGCCTATTTGAATTTGCAAATCAATATAAATCGCCCTTAAGCGGAGCCTTCTGTGAAAAGACAATGGGAAAAGCACGGGGGGAAACATAAGAATTTCAGCGAATACCAAGTGGAGGCAAAGGAAAAACATACTATTTGTTCAAATAAGCCATGGTATAATCAACAAAAGGAAGTTGATCGAGTGGCATAGTGTGTTGGAGAAACATGAAAGCTCACACCCACAAAATCGCACAGTGCCGGAAATAAAAAAGAAGTCACATATCAAAGTCGTCGTGGAAAGCCGAGTTGTAAGCCCACTGTCTGAGTGTCATATGAAAGCTTATTAGGGTACAGAGAAAAAAGCCACACGGTGGGGAAAAAGCAAGAAATGTCCACTTCAATCTCGACATTTCCACTTTAATCACGTAGTTTATTTTGTCATTAAAGTAGAACATCATAAAATTCATCTTAAAATTGTTTAATTAACCAGTTTCTAAAATCACATCGTAATTAAAGTAGCACGTTAAATGCTTTGTTTTGTATTTGATTTTCTATGTGCTCTATGTGTGTGAATCACTACTTGCTTCTTAAACCGGCTCTCTTCCTCCAACTGGACACAGAATCCATTACATTTGTGATATTACAGCTCTCTGAATAACTAAAATACTGAGATGTATACGTGATGTCATTTTCATGATGATAGGAGTTAAAGCACGTTATTAAACATGTTTCACTTGATGAAATAATTTATTGCAGCAGTACTCAGGGCGGCTCTAAGCTTGTGGTGGCACTGGGCAGAGGAAGAATCGGTGGCTCCTTAGCCGCCAATGTCATGCACGGTGGATGGCCAAGTATGTTGCAGACACTAGCCCTCATGCTCATGACACAAGCATTTAACTTTTGCCGAAATTTGTCGCTGCGTTTTTAGCTGTGTTATTTTATCTTTCTGTTTTATATTCAATATATATTGGCGTAGCCGTCACTGCAGTCAGTGCTTTTCTTTCCCCAAGTAACCGATCGCCATACAATCAGCTCTGTAATAGACGTTAAGCCATCTGTAAGCTTAGCGCCGATTCTTCAAAACGTTTAAAGAACATTGAAATATCTTCGTAGTACATGTTTAATTATTCTATCCTTAAAGACACTCCCAGTGAAGAATATAGATTATTTAAATGAAGTTAAAGTTTTATCTGTATAATTTAACAAACATATTTTGCTGCATTTCACCTTAAAAATGATATCGTCATCATATGTAAATACGCGCTTTATAAAGTGGCTCAGGTTGTGCGATATTATAACTGTAGTGCAAGTTTACAGTGGGGTGATTGTACTTATAAGTACAAACAGTTCTACAAGGAGCACTTGATTGGCTGCATTTAAAGTTCTTGGGATTAAACTGTTTTGAACCGCGAGGTCCGTACAGGAAAGGCTTTGAAAGCGTTTTGCCATGGCAGAGACAGCGTGTGCTTAATGCGTATACCGATAATTCTCTTTCTGATCAGCTGCTGCTGTGATTCACACTCAGATACAGTGATATAAATACTCCGAATGGTGCAGTGAGAGAAATATGGAAAAAGATGATCCGCTGTGGCAACTCCTAACGGGAAGAGCTGAAAGAAGAAGAAGAAGAAGGAGAAGTGAGAGTAATAACGCTATAGCAGTTATGGCATTTGGAATACTATGGCTGTTCCCTGGACCATTATATTGTTACAAGTTAATTACAATCAGATGCATTACACTAATAAACAATATGCTGTTAGTTTCTGTGTATTTATAAAGCCAAGTCATGAAAATAATGAGTAACCACACAAGAACAGTAGCACTGCTTTGACGCTGGGTGCCGCCAGTTTGCAAAACCGAGCGGAGAACTGCGTCACGACAAGGCATGAGGTACCGTGGAAAAGTGCGTGGCTTTACGCCAAGTGTAGGTTTTATACATCGCGATTTGAACGTGGAAAAGTTCTTACGCAACATTTCTGTGCGTACGCACCGTTTATACATGAGGCCCCAGGTGTTTGAGAAACATGGTCTTACACCAACCTGGGCAGACTTGAATATCAGTTTATGCTACTCTCTACTGGAAGTTAAAGTAAGTATACCGGTGACCTACACCGAATTGGCTGGTCCTAAATGGAGCTGTAAGTTGGACATCAAACTTCTTCAGACAGGAATTCTGAAAATAAAAAAAATCTGGCTAAACAAATTACATACGGCAAATCTTGTTCTATGGTCACTTTGGGAAATGTACATCTGATTTGGGAGTAGAAGACATATGGCATATGGTTAGCTCTTCAACAAAGAATACATTCATTTACTTTAAGGATACAAATCATCTATACTAATAAAAGGCAAAGCCCTCACTGACTCACTCATCACTAATTCTCCAACTTCCCGTGTAGGTAGAAGGCTGAAATTTGGCAGGCTCATTCCTTACAGCTTACTTACAAAAGTTGGACAGGTTTCATTTTGAAATTCTACGCGTAATGGTCATAACTGGAACCTATTTTTCTCCATATACTGTAATGGACTTTAGCTCAATGGCCGTGGGGGGAAGAGCTGCGTCTAACATCATCACACCTCCCACGTAATCACATGAACTGACTGTGAACACAGTACGTAGAAAAGAAGGAAGAGCTCCCAAAGAGCGCTGAAGAAAATTGCATACAAGCTTATTCATAAGTGCAGCTACTGCGGAAACAAAGCACGGTGTAAACCGTAAGTTTAAACTAAGTTTATGGACACACTCCCGCTGTTGTTTGTCATGCCTTCATCGAATACTTTATTCGCGAGATACAAGTTTAATGAGAAGACACGAGGTATAAACGAGACTTTGGATCACTTTGTAACGGAGTTAAAATTGCTGTAGCGAGAAACTTTTAAGTGCCAGGTCTTAGCTAACATTAAATAAAGCCGTGGACATCGCAACATCACACAAGAGAGCAGCTCACGTGAACTAACTGAACGCAGTACGAGTGATCACTTCCATGCATTAAACCTGTTTAAAAAACGCATTACACAATTGACAAGGTAGGAAAAGAATATGCTCCGAGCTGAGCTCCACAGCTAACGCAGTCTTGTGAAAACAACTTCGTCACGCTGCCACCAAATACTCACAGAAAAATTCACAAGTTAAGTTCACACGCTGTCTCTAGAGTTTCTCCACACTCAATGTATTCCTCGCATCCCTGTTATACCCTCTGATCTCCCATTTCAATTCAGATGCCTCCAGTAAGGCTCTGCTTCGCGATGACAAGTAATAAGTTTCAGGGACAGACCCTATAAAATGTTGCCATTGATTTCAGGTAAGATTGCTTTTCTCCTGGACAACTATACGTTGCATTCTTAAGAGTGAGCTCGCGCAGCTTCGTCATATTACAACCGGAGTGCTGAACTGACAAAGTGCTATATAAAGAGAACTATAACAATCATAATAAACAAACAATAAAACAGCGGAGAACCCGTGGATTAAATAAAAAGGCAGCTTCCTTGGCAAAGCAAGGAAAAATGATGACATTATATGTCGTTTGTTTATAAAACAGCGGAGAAGCTGTATAAAGGCTGCTTCACAAAAAACCAGCGGAGCGCCTTATAGCGCAGGCAGTCAGCTAAAGAAGGGAATCAATAAATATCTATAATTGTAATAACCGAACAAAAAATAGCGTACAAGTACCTGAACAGTAAAGTAAGTCTCAAATAGCTACACAATAACTATAACAATCGTAATAAACGAACAATAAAACAGTACAGAACCGCGAAGCAAGGAGAAATGACGGCCTTATATGGCGTTCGTTTATAAAGCAGCAGAGAAGCTGTGTAAAGGCAGCTACACAAAAAAACAGCAGAGCGCCACACTCTGAATGTATTCCTCGCATCACCGTTATACCCTCTGATCTCCCATTTCAATTCAAATGCCTCAAATTTCCAGTAAGGCTCTGCTTCGCGATGACAATTAATAAGTCTCAGGGACAGACACTACAAAAGGTTGCCATTGATTTGAGGCAACATTGCTTTTCTCCTGGACAACTATGCGTTGCATTCTCAAGAGTAAGCTAGCACAGCTTGCTCATATTATAACCGGAGTGCTGAACTGACAATGAGGTATACAAAGATATCCTTAACAGATAGTTATTGGTATATTTTCCCTCAGTTTAAAAAGGTTTTCTTTTCTTCTTAATAAAAATTTAAAAGCAGTACTTCGTCGCTGCGAAGCGCAGGGATTTTGCAATATACAGTATATATATATATATGTAGATATGTATACATCTATACTAATAAAAGGCAAAGCCCTCACTGACTCACTCACTCACTCACTCATCACTAATTCTCCAACTTCCCGTGTAGGTAGAAGGCTGACATTTGGCAGGCTCATTCCTTACAGCTTACTTACAAAAGATAAGCAGGTTTCATTTCGAAATTCTACACGTAAAGGTCATAACGGTCGACAACGTCCGCCATGTTGAACTTTCTTATTTATGGCCCCATCTTCACGAAATTTGGTAGGCGGCTTCCCTGCACTAACCGAAACCTATGTATGTACTTATTTCAGTGGTATGACGCCACTGTCGGCCGCCATATTGAACTTTCCAACGGTCTTTGTTACTTTTGGGCCCATCTTCAAGAAATTTGGTACATGGGTTCCCAGCGCCAACTGAATTCTACTTACGTACATATACATGTCCATAGCCTGCAGCTTGGTCACCGTGTGAGGCGGCATTGGGTCCCCCATACCAACGCCTCCCGCGTTGTTGGCTGCCTGCCTATATAGGGCTGTCTGTCGCTCCCATCTCTACATTCCCTTCCTTGCTTCACCACGGGATTCATGTCTCCCTGCTGATAACTACAGCATTTTTATTTAATCCACGGCTTCTTCCGCTGTTTTATTGTTCGTTTATTACGATTATGGTTATGGTGTAGGTATTTTAGACTTAATTTACATTGTTCAGGTACCCATTTCCTTTATCGTTCAAACCATACCCTATTAACATGTCTATCGAGGTGAGCAACATCGATCAAAGAACTGTCACTTACCGACTGGTTTCCATGCCCGGAGATGGCAACTACCTTTTCCATTCTCTTTGTTGCATATTGCATGGCCATATCGGTCTCACTCTTCATATCCGGAGGAACATTGTGTCTTATGTATTGAATGACTGGGACAGGTTCAAGGTGTGAACTGATGACGGTACAGGAGATAATTATACTACACAGGAGCACTATAAGAGTGAAATGCTTAAGCCCTTCACCTATGGTTCTGCATGTGAGTTGATGGTGGCTGCTGAATTGTTTGGTTGTCGCTTTCAAGTGTACTGAAATGGCCAAATATTTTACACCTTTGGAGAACCGCCAATGCCTCTTAAACATCTTAGATTCACAGGTGACGATTTCAGTAGTGGACACTTTGATGTTTATAAATGTTTAAACTCTCAAAAGCTGGATGTGAAGTTATCGATGAAACGGGTTGTAGGTTTACAACGCTTGACAGATGCCAAATGTCACTTCAACACAAGTCCTACAAATACTGTCGTAATTGAAACTCACCATGAAACTCAAACCGATTATGACAGCAGCAATCCAAGCTGTGAGATCTAAAACAAGATTACTTTTCACATGGCCAACTGTTCATTGCATGCTCAAGAGTAAGCTCAGCGCACAGCTTGGTCATATTACAACTGGAGGGCCGAAATGACAATGTGGTATACAAAGAGATCCTTAACACATAATTATTGGTATATTTTCCCTCAGCTTAAAAAGCTTTAATTTTCTTCTTAATAAAACTTTTAAGGCAGTACTTCGCCGCTGCACGGGTATTTTGCTGGTATATATATATATCTATGTGTATATGTATATATGTAGATATGTATAGTATGTAGATCTGTATATAGATGTATATATGTGTGTCTGTGTGTATATATAGTATATATATATGTGTGTGTGTGTATGTATGTGTATATATATGTATATTTATCTGTATGTATGTGGATATGTACAGTATATATGTATGTGTGTGTATGTATGTGTGTATATGTATGTGTATATATATGTTGATATGTGTATATATATGTATATATATATATGACAGCAACACTCATAACAGTGACAAAACAATTACATTGACAATCATGTTACGTTATTTTTAAAATGTTTCCTTTTCTTTTTCATAACTTCTTTAACACACTACTTCTCCACTGCTAAGCGTGGGTATTTTGCTAGTCCTCAATAAAAGGCAGGAAAAGGAAGGCTGACATTTTATATTTCATTTAAAGCTTTATATAGTGCAAAGCTAGCAATGATCTACAGAAAATTCTAGCACTATTTACTCTTTGCTTAGATGTCATAATAAAAATAAAATCAAATAAAACCATATCTTGTTCCAGAAATTGTTCAACTACAAATCTGATGCTATTACAAATGCAGCTGGTAGAAACATTTGATCCTCATATATCACCAAAGCATGAGAAGGGGCACTGTCTCTAGTTGACATTTCTGTTTTCAGCATGGAACAGACTTCTTAACACAAAATGAAAAAACATGTAGAGAAATATTTCAGTGGTTTTCTATTCTTATGGTCTCCAACAAAATTCTGCAGCAAAGTTGTTAAAACTAGTGCTGCACACCTCCAGAGCCCTGGGTTTGGAATCATACAGTTGGTTTTTCTTGTATGCTGTTTTTGAAAATGTAAATTACAGCATGCCTTCAAAACCTTCCCTGGTACAACAGTTTGACCCAAGGGAAAAAAAAACCCAGGAATCGTATTCAATTTTAGGCTGTGCAAGGATTAAGAACTTCTTCAAAAGAAATATTAATCAAATCAAACCAATGTCCTGGCTCATATCTTGTTAGTTCTCTAAGAGATAATTTAAAAGTATCTGCTCCCCATTCTATCCTTCCACAGGCTGCTCAGGAGTATCATGGTGCACCCTCCACAAAGACGTCCCCTGACGACCACCTTGTCATTATTATACACCCCTTAGACCCCTTCCTGCAATCGTGATAAACAGGTCACCCTGCCCCTGCCAATTACCTAGCTTAACTACATATAGATTCTTCTATGTGGTTTAACACAGAAGGAAACAAATAAATCCATGACTGACTCTCATACACTACCACAAATATTCCAGCTCTGACTACTCTCTAGAAAGTAAGTACTCTCCATATCTCTTTCTCAGCTTCACTACTTTTTACTTCTGCCTTGCAGCTCGGATACCTTGTGCCAAGATGCCTACACATGTGAAGGTTTAGACACCTCATGTTAAGCTTGTAATATTATAGTTAAAATTAACTACAAACAGTTTTCAGCGAGTTGACTTTTTGGTATATTAGTGAGTTTGCGTAGTGTCATTATAGTTCATCATGCTGAACATAAACCTCTTTGGGACCTATTTATTAGGTCAGGTGAATTACCAGTTTTAAGAATATGTCAATATTGTAGACCAGGAGATTTTGTGGATTAACACTCCATGTACAAGGATCTGTGCCTGAATGCATACATGCAGTGGCAATAAACTGGCTACATGTTAGAGGATTCATTTTACACAAATCTCAGAATATTTTCAAGTGCAGTATATTGGTTTAAAAAAATATATATATTTGTCTTTCGGCATAACTAAATAAGAACTAAACCCAAGTGTTTCCAAACATTTAAAACATTTACAATGGAGTAAATTTTATTATTTGTTAACAAATAAAGGAATGCTCTGAATCAGGAAAAACAATTTAGGAAAGATATTAATTTTAGCTATAATAATTTTGCCCATTTGAGAGAGCTGAACATTTTACCACTTATTAAGATCTTGCTCAGTGCATTCAATCAAATTGTGAAAGAATAGGTTTAAAATAAACTTTAAATGTCTTTATAACTGTAACTTCTAAATAATTGAACTGCTCTGAAGAGGTTAGGGGGAACACTCAAATATACTATTAATTGTTACAGAGTTTATTGGCAAAAGCACAATTTCTCCAGTTTCAAACATGTAGCTATGAAAATCCTCCTCTAAACCCTGCCCCCCGCTCTCCAAATGATCTTGTAATTTTACCTTGTTCAGGGTATTCAGTTCAACTCAGTTTAATTTTGTATAGTGCTCTTCAATGAGTGCAGGTGCAGAGCAATGTGACAAGTTATCAGGTAAAATGCCAACTATAGTTTTTACAGATTACTAAACACAGAGTTAGTATACATAAAGACAGAGATTTGTTTAAAATACAGGAAGAAAAAGTAGTCTGAAACTGATTAAAAGAAACTGAAAGCAACTGCAGAATGAATTGTTAGATTGTGACCAGTTGAAATAATAGGAATAATAATAAAAATAATAAGATGCCTTTATTGAGATACCATCATCAACAAAATATCAGATAGTTCTTGAAGATGCCCAAACATTAGTTTGCTTAGTTTAAAGGTGTACATAGATTCATTTCCCATTCTTTGCTCTCTTGGTGTTCCTGGCACATTTTTCCATAGATAGTGAGCTTACCCTCCTATTCTAGCATTGTGACTTACGAATTCTCTCTTTGATCATAAACATCAAGAGGGAAACTTGTGTGATATCTATCAATTTAGCCTACATGAGCAACTCAGTCATCACAAGCAGAAAATAGACAGGTTAATGCCTTGCACTTTAAAATAATACCTCAGATGGATTAAAAAGATTGCAACAGCTAAAAAAACCCTAAATAAACGATCTAAAACAAATGGACTATCATTTGAATCATTCTGGTTGCATGTGTTCTTCTGTTTTAACTCCTAGTGTTTAAAATATGTTTGGTTTCTCTACAAATAAACACAAGTTTAGATTTAAGTAAATTTTGTTCTTATCTCAATGAAGCTGCCTTTTTGTTTACTGACACTTGCAGTTGCTAGAGTATCAAACGTTCTATAGGGTGAAGAATTGGAATACTTGTCCTTATTACATAGGACCCTAACCCAGGGCCTAAGTATTAAAAGCTCTGCTAATTCAGGTTACATCCTTTCTGAAGTAGCAAACTGGAACAAGATGGTGCTCTGCGGACCAAGCGGGAACCGGCTCCTGTCTATTACAGTATTTAAGCACAATATTTTTAGGGTCACCAGCCCTGGTAGGAACGGTTCACCTCTTACAGTGGAAAGAACTGAAAACAAGATTGGTCTCACCCATTGCTAAGGTATTCAGAAGTTTAGCCCTTAAGCGGTGGAAAACTGGATTAGTCCTGGAAGAAGGGTGTAACCTGCCACTGTTAACAGTACTAAGTGTTAAATCCTTTCAGAGGTGAAAAACAGAGAACAAGATTGGTTTCAGCAGCATGTAGGTTGACTTTTGTTAAGGATTCCAGAGTTAGGTATCACAGGCTGTACATATAAAAAAGATTAGTAATCTCTGGAACATAATTTAGGTATTTTCATACCAAATATAGGAACACAACATAAGAAAGTTGAGCATTTTGAGTATGAGAAAAGTACTATACAAGTATAAAATGTTATCATCATAAACATCAGTAGAACATAAGCAGCATTAAATGCACAGCACTGACAGAGCAGCAATACCAAGAGCATTGTGCTACTGTGCACTTTAACAATTTTAATTAAAGAGGGATTTTACTGGATGAGACTCCAACACTTTTATTTTTGTATTCCTTTCGACAGTGGATACTAGCCAATCAAGTAAACATGCTAGTATTCTGTTTTGTTTGTAAAATATCTTATAAAAAGTGACTTTCCAGGAGGATCCCCAGCTGTGTAGTCACAGTAACAAAGAAATAACATTCACCATCCAACCTCTGCTCCTTAGGGACAAGCTGACTGAGATGGGAGTAGACTCACACCTGGTGGCATGGATCGTGGACTATCTTACAGACAGACCTCAATATGTGCGTCTTGAGAACTGCAGGTCTGACACTGTGGTCAGCAACACAGGCACAGGAGAGCCGCAGGGGACTATACTTTCTCCGGTCCTGTTCAGCCTATATACATCAGACTTCCAATATGACTTGGAGTTCTGCCACGTGCAAAAGCTTGCTGATATCACTGCTATTGTGGGCTGCATCACGAGTGGGCAGGAGGAGGAGTACAGGAAGCTAATCAAAGACTTTGTTAAATGGTGCGACTCAAACCACTTACACCTGAACACCAGCAAGACCAAGGAACTAATGGTGGATTTTAGGAGGCCCAGGCCCCTCATGAACCCCGTGATCATTAGAGGAGACTGTGTGCAGAGGGTACAGACCTATAAATACCTGGGAGTGCAGCTGGATGACAAATTGGACTGGACTGCCAATACTGATGCTCTGTGTAAGAAAGGTCAGAGCCGACTATACTTTCTTAGAAGGTTGGCGTCCTTCAACATCTGCAATAAGATGCTGCAGATGTTCTACCAGACGGTTGTGGCGAGCGCCCTCTTCTACGCGGTGGTGTGCTGGGGAGGCAGCATAAAGAAAAAGGATGTCTCACGCCTGGACAAACTTGTTAAGAAGGCAGTCTCTATTGTAGGTATAAAGTTGGACAGTTTAACATCTGTAGCAGAGTGACGGGCATTAAGCAAACTCCTGTCAATCATGAAGAATTCACTGCATCAACTGAACAGTGTCATCTCCAGGCAGAGGAGTAGCTTCAGTGACAGACTTTTGTCACTGTCTTGCTCCACTGACAGACTGAGGAGATCGTTCCTCCCCCACACTATGCGACTCTTCAATTCCACATGGGGGAGTAAATGCTAACATTATCCAAAGTTATTGTCTGTTTTTACATGCATTTTTATTACTCTTTAATTTAATATTGTTTATTTTTATATCAGTATTCTGCTGCTGTATTATGTGAATTTCCCCTTGGGATTCATAAAGTATCTATCTATCTATCTAGTGATTACAAGGACTTCAGACCAGTTGCTTTTACTTCATACATCATGAAGACCATTGAGAGGCTGGTCCTCTGCACCCTATATACAAGACTTTCAGTATAATACCAGCACTTGCCACCTACAGAAATTCTCAGTTGACTCCTTCATCATAGGCTGCATTAATAATGGAGATTTGTTATAGTACCAAAGGCTTGTAGAGGATTCCATCTTGTAGTGCAGGGAGAAACACTTGACTCAAAATTAGAAAGACAAAAGAGCTGGAGGAGGACTTGTGGCCTGCCAACGAGCCTCTGTGACCAATCACCATTCAGTGGGAGAAGTGGTGCAAAGCTACAAGTGCCACAGTGGAGCTGTACAAGAACGGCCAGAGCAGACTGTACATCTCTTTTGATGTATGCAGCAAGCTGTTGAAAATAGTCTATCAATCCTAAGTAGCCAGTGTATTGTCCACGTTGTGGTCTCATGGCAAAGCACCTTGAGTTCACAGACACTCAAAAACTGGACAAACTTATCTGGAAAGCCTGCTACATAACACTGTTAACTCTGGAAATAGTGGAAGCTGTTGTGAAAAGAGAAGGGTGGCAAAATTGGATGCCATCATGAAAACTCTCCTCCATTTCCTGCAGGAAGAGCACTTTGAGAAACAAGCTCCTTCTACCACAGTTTGCTAAGAAGCACCTCTGGAGATCTTTTCTGCTCGCTACTATCATTCAATTCAATGCTTCCACCAAACATCCTAAACTAAATGCTTATACTTGTTAAATGAATTTTGCAATTTCTGCACAACATACATTTATTGACATACATTTATGCATTTACCTATCAATTAATAGATTATATTATTTGTCTTGTATCAGGATATCCTGGATAAATCATGTATTGATTCTGCCAGAAAGCATCACTTTTGTCATATGTGAATTTACCTGCCAGATAGTTATTGTAATTATTCCTGAAATACAACAAATGACTAAATTAAATATACATTTTTTCATGGGCATTTCAGCTTTTAAACTTAAATCTACATGGAAATTTTGCTCTTAACAGATGAAGCCAGTATATAAGTGCAGGCCACGCCTTATCAAGTAGAGAGAACCGGCTAAGTGCATTATAATGCAGTAATATCACAAATTTGATCCAGAAATCTCTGATAAAAATGATGTTATCATTAGTGATGTTGTAAATCTTAATTAAATCTGCCATCTAAGTCTAATAAAGAATCAAAGCACCATTTAGTGGCTAAATGTTGACTGTGGTTCAAGGCACATGCTAACAGCACTACAGTATAGTTCAAATGATCTGAAGCTGACTTTGGTACAACCCATAAAATATTAAATAGTAAAATACAATATTTTCCATGTTTCTCTTTGCTTTTGGGAATAATGGAAAATATCATTAATAAGGGATGGTGCAACTTTTTATCTGTTTATAAACAAGTGCAAGACTTTACGGGAAACTTTACATATTTTTTGTAAATCAGCACATTCTGCTTTCTCAAAAAGGAGTTAAGAATTGAAGAACTAAATTCTCACAGAAAAGTACTGAAAAGAAAAACCTTTTTAAGTATAGCGATCACTTAAATCTCTGGTGGATATGAAGTTATTTTTTCTTGTGCACATCATACATTCTGCACATCAACTCGTCCCTCAGAGATAAAAAGCAAATGGTTGACTAAACCAATTTTGAGTAACAGTTTTCACACATTTCTAATAGAGCCTTCACATCACCTCCCCCAACTTCCTGCAATTTGCAAACTTGTAGTTCCGTCTTGTGTCAGTGACTGAGAATACTACTATTGAAAACATTACAGGAAGACAATAATACAGGAATTTTAACTTGTCCAGTAGATTTTCATGAACCAGCAAATTAAACCAGTCTGCTAAGCAAATATAAAGCAACTAAGTACATCTTCAGGAACAATATATTGTCTACAAGGGGTAAGTCAGAAAGAAAGAAAGAAAGAAAGAAAGAAAATACATTTTTCAGTAGAAAACGTGTGTAATTGAGGTTTTGTCATCACACAATGTTTAAAAAGTGTAAAAAAAATATCTACTGCTTGCAATATAAATGGGTTTTCTCAAATTAAGCTGCTTTCTGATACTAACACAAATGTATTATAATATTATAAAGTATTATATTGTATATATTATAGTATTATAAAATATTACAAATATTATAAAGCAGAAGAGATGTAAAATAAATGTAAAGACTTTTTAAGTATGAGACACTTGCATGCCATTGTTAATATTAGATAAAGTAAAGTTTTCAGATAAAGCAACTGTGGTAACAGCAAAGATCATTAGTTTATAGTTTGTCACGAAGATTAATTTAAGTAAATAGGAGCCTATTATAGTGTGCAATCATTTCCTGATCATTTATTTCTCATTTTCAATATGATGCCTCAGTAGCAAACGATTTACCTAACATAAACTCAACTCTGAAAACTCTGACCAGAAAAAAATATCTCCCCAAAAAACTGTAACAGCAGATAACAGGACAGATCCATTACTTAGCTATATAACCCAAAACTGATGCAAACAAATGAAATTTTATTAATTTTGTCCGTTGCAGACTGACTGTTTTTTCATAGAGCTTTAATGTGGGTAAGGCGTTTCCATATTAAGTATTTATTTTAAATGTACAACGGTGTAAACACTAAAGACTATCTGGTGAGGGCTCAATGAAAGGTTTAAATCACACATTCTTTTAGTGATTGCAAGGGTTTGGTGCATGCTTTTTGAGTGAATTTTACAGTTACATCTGGAAAGTACCTTGTTATTTACTTTGTCAAAATGCAAGCAGATCTGGTTGTATAAAACACAGTTACCATTTAGTGCCTTTACATGTGCAATATTAACCCTTTTGTTTTTTTTTTTTTGTTTTTTTTTGGAAAAACTTGAATATTTTTCTCTGAGAAACCAGGTTAATACATGTTCATTTCTCTGAGAGTAACCTGGATATTTGGCCATGTAAACCCTTAACTGGGTTATAGTGAAATATTTTGTACTCTACACATGTCTGTGCATGTGTTAGGGTTGCACAGACTTTCAGTTGTCATGGGTAGAAGATACTTGAAGTGTCTACAAAGATCAATTTCCTGAGATAAATGCTCAGGCAATAGCATTAATCTTTCTCCTAGTTGAAATAATCTCAATATTTCAGAAATAACTAAATTTATCTAAATGAACTAAATGTGCAATGCTAAACCTTGCAGCACAATCTCAGGAGCAGCAGTGTAATGAGTTAAAAGTAATGTGGGTTAATGTTTTCATCCTATTTTTTTTTTTGGAAAAAATTGATCTATTTGTATGGAATAATTACAATAAAATTAATAAAATTAAAAAAAAAAAAGTAATGTGGGTTAAGTAGTCTGATAACATTTTAAAGTAACGAGTAATCTATTGTAATATTTATTCTACTGAAGTAAAAATATACAGCAACACTGGGTGTAAGGAAATAAGGCAAAAGTTCCGGTACGCCATTGTTGTGCAAGGCTCAATGGCACAGCCAAGCAAAAGATTGTGCTATGGCAATATGGCAACAGAAACCTATTAATAAAGTGACAATTTAGTTTTCATCCATCTATTTGCTATAATATGTTGAAACAGTGTGATCAGGTGACGCAGTGACGTATGATAATCTTTGGTGGCTTGGGTCAGGGATGTAAAAAGAGAATTAATGTTTATTACAAAAAGCAGGAAAATTAGTTTCATGGTTTATATATGGCCTTAGGGTTTAACAATTGCTAGTCAGTCAAATGTGCTGTTTATAATTTAAAGAAGTAACAAAAAAGTAACACACTTTGTAGCACGTTACATTTTAATAATAAGTAACTTGTGGTAAGAGAGGCTCGTGGCTTGCCAGCATATTTTAAATAAATAAATAATGGACTTGCTCATGCTGGGGAGAGAAGCAAGTGCGAGTGACTGACTCAGAAGATGGCTCGTCCCCGGGTTGGTGTTAGGCAGTCAGATGACTCTGCGCTGCTTTTCCTGAACGTGCAAGTGATCTGATTGTCTTATTATCAACCCCGGGGCAGCAATCAACTGATTGCACCTGCAACTCTCCCCATTGTATAAAAGGAGAGTGAGAAGACACAGAGGGTTAGAAAGAAAAAAAAAAAGAAAAATGAAGGGAGAAACAGAGGTTAAAGGGATGAATAGATGGTAGCAAGCACGCAGGAAGGTATGAGTGAGAGAGAAAGAGTGACAAGACACAGAGGGGTGGAAGAAAAAAAAGAAAAAATGAAGGGAGGAAAGGATGTTAAAGGGATGGATGGAAGAGAGCAAGCAGGAGTGAAAGAGAAATAGAGCAAGAGCCAATGCACTTTGAAAGGAAGCAGGCAGATGGGAATGGAGCCCCAGAGAGATGTGTGTGTGGCCAGCGCTCAGAAGGGGCTGAGGGGTCACCAGGTAGCAGAAGTGTGCTCTTGCTGGGAGGAGCGATTGCCAGGACAGTGCATTTTCACCAGTTGCAGCCATTTGGCAACAGTGGGCATGGAGCAGAGCAGGGCTCAGCAGCAGCCCATGGAACAGGGACTCGGGCCTAGACAAAAGGTTGTCTGTGCCTACTGGTGGACTTCTTCCTGGACTGCAAGGTCCAAAAAGGGCAAGTCAAGGAGACGTCAGTTATAAAGAGGCACCAGGGCTCCGAGTTTTAAGGCCAGTTTCTTTCCTGTGTTTAAACTTTGTTTTATGGATCTTCCATTTATTTGTTTTAACCTCTACTATGAATAACTTTAATGTCTTAATGGATTATTCATTTATTATGAATTTTGCACTGCACTGTTTTGTTTATTTAATTTTAAAATAAAAGCATTCAGTATGTTTTGCACTTAACCCTTGCAATGTGTTGCATGTGTTTGTCCTTATCTGCCTGGCTCATCCAGTTTCGTTATCAATGGTGATGGGTTCAAGAGGCTCCCAAAACAGAAGTGAGAGCATGGAGCTGAGCTGCATTGTGACATATCTATGAAATATTTATTTTTTTCCCTAAATAATGTAGCTCAATTCACTTTTAAAATTAATGCACCCATCTTTTTTTAGCATATTTCTATAACATTGGAGTGTTTTGCCAAAGGGTACTGCACTTGTAAATGAGAGTTTTTAAGAAAACATGCCTCTGCCTTAACCAGGTTATTCACCTTATTCCTAGTTTTGTGTGAGAGAAAAAATAAAGCTGAGAATGAATACAAATAGTGTGTCAGAAATGCAAAATAACAAGAGTTAAAAGAAGCTTTTTAAGATAACTTTTTTGTGAAAATGCTGTTTACTCAGTCAATATGAAAGATTTCCCATTTACGCCAAGGATGAAGCTTACTTTGATACTTCTACCCTTGTGGATTGTTTGATTATTTTACAGTATTTTTTTTATTTACTGTGCTATGCATTACATAATCTGACAATTTAAACAATTTATTGGACAGGTTTTCTTAAAGAACAGACAAAATATCAGTAGAATGATTAATTTACTGTATTTCAATTTAGAAGCAAGAGATAACAGATGTCTTCAGACAGTTGTAAATACTTGCCTTCCTGCTCTCTGCTACTAAACCTAACTGATTTCTCTTAGCATCAGTATGAGTGTGCACTTTGTTATGAATTTAAACATTTAATTCTTTCTACTTTTCAGTAAATGAAAAAGAAAGACTGTAGATGTTCTTTTTTTAAAACTAGCCTTTAGAGACATCTCTTTAAATTTGTCCTCTAACTTAAGACTAACCACTGAATTGTTTTTATTCTACTAAGATTTAAAATAAAAAAGCCATTTTTCTGAAAAAGTACTATGGCTCATGTTAAATATTTAAATCTAGAAAAAATATACAAAAGCAACTGTCAGCTTAAAAAAAGTAAGTAATTTAAAACCTCTTCCAACAATTATTGAAGTATTTATAACAAATACATTAAATACAAGGTTAGATGTAATTTATAAAGAAAACTATCAGGATACATGTGGCACATCAACAATAACAGACCTTTAAATTGATATCTTTTAGAAATAATAAAGGTCCTCTAATACTATTCAAAAGTAAGAGTTCCCATTATAGGTAATGAATAGGGAAGAGACTTATCCAATAATGCAATTTAAATTGCCATTCAGGCTTCACGACAGAATGTTCCCACAATATAAAATCGTAAAAAAAATGTACTATATGTTTAGTTTTATTTATATTAGACATTCATTAATCAAAACATTGCAAAATAAATTCAAATCAGTATGCACAATACATAAGTTTTAACATATGTTTTTGTAAGCTTTTTCCTTTGCATTAAAATAAAATAAAATAGTCTTAAATTTTATAAAGAACACAGAGATGGAAAGGCACACACCAAATGACAGTTAAGATCAAGAACGGGTGCATTTATTTAACAATGAAAAATTGCACTATGAGAAGTAGCACTTTCCCACAGTTATGACCACAGGAAACAGCTCATAAAATAGCAGACACAAACTGGCAACTAGGCACAGCTATTCTTTCCCCTGATCCTCTGCCACTGCTGCACGCTGCCTCTCCTCCCAATCCACTGAAGCTCATTTATCTTCTGCTGCACATTACAGTTCTTGTAAAATGTATCACAAATAATTCCAGGGTTTATGGAATGCAAAGCTCAGCTTAGTTGTGTGACAGGCTGCTGTAAATCATTCATCCAGCAAACCTATCTTAATGGTATTCTTCTGACTACTTCAATATAGACAAAATATTTGCACTGTAGTAACATGTTACATGATGATTAGCACATGTAAGTAAGAATTCCTCTGTATCCTTGACAATAATGACCCTATAAACCTATAAGTTACTGCCCTGAGAAACCAACCAAATTTAAAAATATATTTTTGTTTTCTGAGTTAATATCAAATATTGCTTCAACATTGGCTGTAATTTTATCCTGCTTGAATGCCTTACTGACCTGTTAGGTGTGGGTTATGACTGCATCTTTGAAGAACTTATAATGTTTTATTTCCTTTTAAGAAAAATGATATTCATTCAACAGCTACAAATTTAGCAAGGACAGTAGCAGAAAAGCAAGCATTAGGAATCAGTTTTACCTTAGTTGAAGTTTTTAAAACCCTGATTGAAGTCTCCAGGTTTTCAAATGATGTTTTATCTTAGCTTTTGTGTTTCATTTCAGTCATGAGGCAATGTCTTAAAATACACGATACAAGGCCAAATGCCATATTGGCAGTATTTTGTATTGACATTTTGTCTCTCTAGCAATGAAGCAATGTTTTAACCATGATTATGTTTCAAAACTCTGTGCTAAATAGATTCAGCAGGAAAAAAATAAACAGGTTCAGACCCTATCAACTGCACTTACCTCCTTCATTCCCAAACAATCTTATATTTATCTTATATTTCATGAAATTGGGGTGTTTAAAATTGTGCAGGTGTGGTTTTCTGCCCAGGATACTGCAAGCACACGCTTTGACAACACAGGACTCGAAACTAAATGCCACAACATGTCATCTGTCATAAACTAACATCCATCCATCCATTATCCAACCCGCTATATCCTAAGTACAGGGTCACAGGGGTCTGCTGAAGCCAATCCCTAGGGCACAAGGCAGGAAACAAACCCTAGGCAGGGCGCCAGCCCACCGCAGACAACTAACATTCATTATGATATTGTATCCACATTTTAATATTACTTTTAGATAAAGACATTTTTTTTATATTACTTTTAGGTAAAGACATTTTTTCCTAAAAAAAAAAAATCATTTAATAGATCCCAAATGTTTCCTTGAAAAATTACAATTGTCATCTGCAGCTTAAAACAATTTTGAGAAACTAATATTGTTCTTTTTTTCTTTTAAGCAGCAAACTTCAAGCAAAATGGAAAACAACAGTACTGTCACATTTATCATGTTTGTGTGTGTGATTCTGGCAAGGAACTCAGAGAACTCCACCATTCCAACCAAGTACATATCAAGCACAAAAATGTTAGAACGCATGCAAAGCACTGAAAGAAAATTCCATACAAATCCAGGAACAAATGGACAAATTCAAATAACATCTGCTCCTGTACTTGAGCAAAATAGTGCACATATGAACCCTAACCCTGATAATGAGTATGGAGAGACGATTGTGAGGAGTACAACACATAGACCAGTTACGGTAATAAAAAGATCAACAAAACAAGTTGGCAATCGTTTTACACATACTTCAATAATTCAGGGTAACACAAACATTGATCACATTACATCATACAACAATGAGATTCCATCTAGCCAAACCAGGCAAGATAAAACAGCGCAAAGGATAATAAAAATCAATACTGAAAAAGCAAAGCTGCTCAGCACTGAAGTCTGGTCTAGTCATGCTCTATATAAGAGATCATCTAATTATGAAGTGGCTTCTACGAGTGCTCCCATGTCACAAACACCACATTTTTCTCTCCCAGTGAGAAGCACATTACAGAAAAAGCATTTTGTTACATCTTCTATAAAGGAATCAACAACAACATCTCCACTTCTAATTCAGACATCAAATATTCATCCAAGGACAAAAGATTACACACTAGAAACGTCTTCTCACACTGTGTCCAAGACAAGCACAGATTTACTCAAAATTCATCAGACATTAACCCTAATTAGTCAAACTTCTCAAAGATTTACTGGTAAATCTAAAGTAACTCACAGATTGACTTTGACTACCAATTCTCAAGGAAAGATAACACAAATGGAGAAAAAAACTGAATCTCAACAAACATTTTCAACAAGAGATAATACTTTGTACATTTTAACATCAAATATGGATACCTCTTTACAACCTTCAAAAAGAAGAACTAAATCTAACAGTGCAAGACAGGGGATACAATCAAGATCACAGGGTGCAGGTACAGCTGTAGCTGCCATCATTGGATCCTGTTTCATCTGCCTGCTGGGAGTGACTGCCTTAATTCTATATCGTAAAAAGAAAGCTGAGCAGAAAAGAAAGAAGAATTCAAACTGGGCAGGTCCTAGTCCTTTCTTAGATGGCCAAATCATTAATCAGATTCCAGGAGAAGATGACGTAAAATTGAACAGAACTTTATCAAAACGCATTTCCCTTGGAACATTCATTTCACACAGAATCTCCAAACATTTTCCTTCACTACTAGAACAAGAGCAGCCACAAACAGGATTAGAACTTAACAGCTCTTTTGTTAGATGCTCATCTGACCAGGAAGACAATGTTAAGGTGCAAAAATCTACCGATGTTCCAGTGTGTTCTGATGAAACAGAAACTTTCAACTCTTTTCAAATACAGAAAGGGCAGGAATCCGGTAGTTTGGAAGACACAGAGAAGCAAATGGAAAAATCAAGTAATTCCTCGTTAATTCTGACTAATACAACCAACTTGTCTGATATGCAAAATACTGTACCTGAGAAGCAAACCACCACAAATGATAACAACCTTCAACCTACAACTACAGGAGAAAGTAACATGGCTCCACCTCAAATGGATCTAATACAAGAGTGATGTTAATGGAACTTTCATTTACATACCCATTTAAAACAGGAAAAAAAAAAGAAGAGGGGGCTCTACCTCTGCCTCCCAAATCTTTATCTGACTCTTCGATTTAGTTAATGCTCACACAAGATCTGTACACTGATCAACTACAACATTTATATATAAAAAAAAAAAAACTTCCTAATATTGTGCAAAGGCCCCTCGTGTCATCAAAACCAGATCTGATCCATTGAGACATGGACTCCATAAGGCCTCTGAAGGTGTACTGTGGTATCCGGAACCAAAACATGAACAGCACAAGACCTCCTGTTTTGGAGATGCTCTGACCCCGTCATCTAAGGCACCACAATTTGACCCTTGTCAAAGCCGATCAGATCCCTATGCTTGCCAGTTTTTCATGCTTCTAACAGAACATCACATTCAAGAACTTACTGTTCACTTGCTGCCTAATATATTCCAACCATCAACAGGGGCCAATGCAACAAGATAATCAATGCTATTCATATCATCTATTTAAGGGTTTACTGTAAAGTTGTGGCTAACTGGTGTATTTGGAACTAGATGACCTAAATGACTTAAACACGAATCTGGATATATTTCAGCAAGAAACACTTACGGCTAACAAATATTTTTTACTTTGCTTCTATAGTACTACTAAAGGCATGGATATTTTTTGTGTGTAAAATGCTACATCATACAGATTTTTGAGGCTGTTATTATAGAGGATCCTGTTAAACCTTCAAATGACTGCTGACTGTTTATATAATCATACATAAATAGCTAACCTTAAGGTGAAATGTTGTAATATTTAATTCATACTTTTTACAAACCAGATCTGTTAAAAGCTGATTCAAGGCCAATGGGATTGCTTATTAATATGCACAAATAAATATACTATAGTTACTCAAATCTAAATTGCTATTCAGTTTTAGATGCACAGATTCTGAAATGCAGCTAAAAACACCACACCTCAGTATTCAGCTCTGGCAAAGGAACTGCAGAGACTGATTTGCACCTGCTTTCTATGAAATTCATTCATCCATTTTCTAACCCATTTATTCAGTTTAGAGTTGTGGGAAACCAGTGCCTCCAACTTATTAAACTGAGCAAAGCGGTAAAGTCAAAAGGTGTTCTTACTGGTGTGAAACTAGAACTTATTAACTAAACTGAGTGCAAATTTAGGGTGAGTTATTTGAACTTCATACAGGACAACAGAACTGAAAGATCAAATATCAAAGTGGTAAGTAATTACTTTATCTTATATACTGTATATATAAAACATGTACAATAGAATGTGAAGTAGAACATTTTTCATATTTTCTTTTTCTGCTACAATTTTTTTAATAACAGTGGTATTTGAATATGTGCCTGTATCTTGCACCCATTTTAAAAAGTCTAATATATACAACAACTATACAGAACTAGAAGTTGTCTCTGCATACCAACTCAGATTATATAAGATGCAATTCGTACACACACTTTTATACTGCCCATCAAACCAATAATGAAGGAAAAAATGCAGACTTCTTAAAGAATGCCTTGAATTAGCTAAAAACCTTTAGAGATTAAATATATTTATTCTCACATAAACTGCAGAAGCATAGTGAAATTATCCATCCATCCATCCATCCTCTTCTGCTTATCCGAGGTCGGGTCGCGGGGGCAGCAGCTTAAGCAGAGAGGCCCAGACTTCCCTCTCCCCGGCCACTTCTTCCAGCTCTTCCGGGAGAATCCCAAGGCGTTCCCAGGCTAGCCGGGAGACATAGTCCCTCCAGCGTGTCCTGGGTCTTCCCCGGGGCCTCCTCCCGGTTGGACGTGCCGAACACCTCACCAGGAGGCGCCCAGGAGGCATCCTGATCAGATGCCCGAGCCACCTCATCTGACTCCTCTCGATGCAGAGGAGCAGCGGCTCTACTCTGAGCCCCTCCCGGATGACTGAGCTTCTCACCCTATCTTTAAGGGAAAGCCCAGACACCCTGCGGAGGAAACTCATTTCAGCCGCTTGTATTCGCGATCTCGTTCTTTCGGTCACTACCCATAGCTCATGACCATAGGTGAGGGTAGGAGCGTAGATCGACTGGTAAATTGAGAGCTTTGCCTTACGGCTCAGCTCCTTTTTCACCACGACAGACCGATGCAGAGCTCGCATCACTGCGGATGCTGCACCGATCCGCCTGTCGATCTCACGCTCCATTCTTCCCTCACTCGTGAACAAGACCCCGAGATATTTGAACTCCTCCACTTGGGGCAGGATCTCCCCCCCAACCCTGAGAGGGCACTCCACCCTTTTCCGGCTGAGGACCATGCTCTCGGATTTGGAGGTGCTGATTCTCATCCCAGCCGCTTCACACTCAGCTGCGAACCGATCCAGAGAGAGCTGAAGATCACGGCCTGATGAAGCAAACAGGACAACATCATCTGCAAAAAGCAGTGACCCAATCCTGAGTCCACCAAACCGGACCCCTTCAACACCCTGGCTGCGTCTAGAAATTCTATCCATAAAAGTTATGAACAGAATCGGTGACAAAGGGCAGCCCTGGCTGAGTCCAACTCTCACTGGAAACGGGCTCGACTTACTGCCGGCAATGCGGACCAGGCTCTGACACCGGTTGTACAGAGACCGAACAGCTCTTATCAGGGGGTCCAGTACCCCATACTCCCTGAGCACCCCCCACAGGATTCCCCGAGGGACACGGTCGAAAGCCTTTTCCAAGTCCACAAAACACATGTAGACCAGAATCTCCTCGAAGCCGTCCGAAAGTCGTTCTCCATAGCCTCCAAACTCCTCCCATGCCCAAGTTTTTGCCTCAGCAACCACCGAAGCCGCGTTCCGCTTGGCCTGCCGGTACCTATCAGCTGCCTCCAGAGACCCACAGGACAAAAAAGTCCTTTAGGACTCCTTCTTCAGCTTGACGGCATCCCTCACCGCCGGTTTCCACCAACGGGTTCGGGGATTGCTGCCACGACAAGCACCGACCACCTTGCGGCCACAGCTCCGGTCAGCCGCCTCAACAATAGAGGCACGGAACATGGCCCATTCGGACTCAATGTCCCCCACCTCCCTCGGGATGTGGTTGAAGTTCAGCCGGAGGTGGGAGTTGAAGCTACTTCTGACAGGGGACTCTGCCAGCCGTTCCCAGCAGACCCTCACAACACGTTTGGGCCTACCAGGTCTGACTGGCATCTTCCCCCAACATCGAAGCCAACTCACCATCAGGTGGTGATCAGTTGACAGCTCCGCCCCTTTCTTCACCCGAGTGTCCAAGACATATGGCCACAAGTCCGACGACACGACCACAAAGTCGATCATCGACCTGAGGCCTAGGGTGTCCTGGTGCCAAGTGCACATATGAACACCCTTATGCTTGAACATGGTGTTCGTTATGGACAATCCGTGATGAGCACAGAAGTCCAATAACAAAACACCGCTCGGGTTCAGATCAGGGGCCATTCCTCCCAATCACGCCTTCCAGGTCTCACTGTCATTGCCCACGTGAGCATTGAAGTCTCCCAGCAAAACGAGGGAATCCCCAGAAGGTATGCCCTCTAGCACCCCCTCCATAGACTCCAAAAAGGGTGGATACTCCAAACTGCTGTTCGGTGCATACGCACAAACAACAGTCAGGACCCTTCCCCCCACCCGAAGGCGGCGGGAGGCCACCCTCTCGTCCACCGGGGTAAACCCCAATGCACAGGCTCCGGGGGGCAATAAGTATGCCCACACCTGCTCGGCGCCTCTCACCGGGGGCAACTCCAGAGTGGTAGAGAGTCCTGCCCCTCTGAAGGAGATTGGTTCCAGAGTCCAAGCTGTGCGTCGAAGGTGAGTCCGACTATATCTAGCCGGAACCTCTCGACCTCGCGCACTAGCTCAGGTTCCTTCCCTTTCAGAGAGGTGACATTCTACGTCCCAAGAGCCAGTTTCTGTAGCCGAGGATCAGACCGCCAAGGTCCCCGCCTTCGGCCACCACCCAACTCACACTGCACCCAACCTCCTTGGCCCCCTCATACGTGGTGAGCCCATGGGGAGGAGGACCCACGTTACCTCTTCGGGCTGTGCCCGGCCGAGCCCCATGGGTGCAGGCCCGGCCACCAGGCTCTCGCCATCGAGCCTCACCTCCAGGCCTGGCTCCAGAGGGGGCCCCGTGACCGCGCCCGGCAAGGGAAAACGTCGTCCAAGGTTTTTATTCTTCATCAGAGGTTTGTTGAACCGCTCTCTGTCTCATCCCTCACCTAGGACCAGTTTGCCTTGGGTGGCCCTACCAGGCATAAAGCCCTGGACAACATAGCTCCTAGGATCATTGGGACACGCAAACCCCTCCACCACGATAAGGTGACGGTTCTAGGAGGGGCTAGTGAAATTATTGTGCCACATTTGTAATGATGTATAAGTATATACAGTAAATAAATAAGGGTTGCATAAAATAATTAAATAAACAGCAAAAATAAATAAATAAATAAATACACTAAATAAGAATTTAAAAAGTAACATACAGTACAATTACACATAATCTAGCATGTGGGTATAGTACACATGGCATGTATGAACAGGTTACTGGGAGTTCGGTAATCTTATGGTGGACTCGAAGGAAGAGCTGTTTCTTAAGTGGGTGGGGTGATGATCTGGTAGTGCTTCCCAGAAAGCAGAAGTGAAAACAGGGGATGAACTACATAACTGTTATCAGAGATGATGCATTCAGCTATATTTAGATAACTAGCTAAGTGGATTTTATAAAGTTAAAGAATATCAGATCCAATGGTTTTAGTAGCTAGTGTGGAAGATGGCCCGGTCACACACAGATGGACATCGTATGTTCAGCCAACACACATTTATTTACAGTAATATTTACAGTTCGTGAACTCCCCAGTGCCTCTTGCACCGTTCCCCCAATGTCCAGGGCACACAGTCCAATAGCCTTCTGGCCGCCTCCAGTTCTCTCTCCAGCTCCGTCTTTCTTCCACCCGACTACCGCTACTAAATGAAGGGAGGCGGCCCCTTATATAGGAACCCAGATGGGCTCCAGCTGCTTCCCGGCATTCCTCCGCAGACACGCCCCAGTGTGGCGGAAGTGCCAGCTGCGCACCCAGAAGCCCTCCGGGTGTCCCCTGTCTTCTTCCCCCCAGCACTTCCTGGTGTGGTGGAAGTGCTGGGCTCCAGGTTTCTACAGGCACCGGGGCGCCGCCTGGCGGTGGCCACGGGTCCCTACAGGGCTGGGCTTCCAAGCCCTTTACCCGTGGCCCCCAACGTAACCAGGGCGGTCGCCCCCTCGCTGTCTGGAGGAGGTACAAGCCCTCCTCCGGTTCTCCTGGGCGTCCCGGCTGAGCTCCAGCCCCGGACGGATGCCACACTAGTTTAGTACCCAGTCCTTTGGAGGAGCTTGTGATGTTGGCAAGTCAGGCTACCAAACCATACTTAGTCAGGATACATTCAATATCATTACACTTAAGAGTTCATTAGTGGTTTGTTTCCTACCCCAAAGCTCTTTAAACTCCTCAGGAAAAAAAGCCTTTGCTGAGACCTTCTGAATATGCAGATAGTGTTGACTGACCATGAAAGACAGTCGGTGACCAGGACACCAAGGGACTTAAAGCTGCTGTCTGGAAAAGGAGCCACTGAGGTGGAGGGGAGTGTGACTGTCTTCATTCCTTGTAAAATCAACAATGACCTCCTTTAGTTTTGGCAAAGTTCAGGGAGAGGTTGTTGTTATGGCCTCATAACCATTTGCGGTGGGGAGATATTCAGTTAGGCAGAAGCCAGCAGATTACTCTGGCCCAGGCAGAATTGTATTTTCTTAAAGCACTGCAGCACCATACTTGAAGAAAAGTACAAGCTGAAGACATCAGTGTACACCTGTGACGTTTGGGTGTTGCTTGCCTTTAGGATGCAGGAAATGACACCATCTGGGCTGACAGCCTTGTGGGTATTAATCTGTTTAAAGGTATTAATCAACACACTGCATTCATGCAAGTCATTTTGTGAGGTGATCCGGTAGTAAAGTTTGTTCAGCTTGATCTTTATGGACTGAAGGGTAGCTAGCAGGAAGGAGGGGATCAGAGGCCAGTCCAGGCACCACCACAGCCTGTTCAAACCACAAACCAGCCTTTTTCTCTTTTGCTGGGTCTGCTGATAGTCAGTATTGTTCCACCCATAAACAGAGTTACAAACAGTATCTTCAGGTAAGTCTCAGATATTAAGGTTTGCTCAAACAAACACAAACACAAAAAAAAGACGAAAACACAGAGTAAATGGAGAGAAACTAATAATGTCCTGGCCTTATTCGGTGCCATCTTCATTACTTTTATATAAAAAAACAATCAGGAATATTAC